>NC_080676.1:67284167-67587197 GCF_030445035.2 Dasypus novemcinctus
AGGAAAAATGTTTGGAATATTTTTAGGTGTAATTAACACAGCACATGTTATAACTAAATTACTTTCAGCAGTTTTCTTCTGTATAAATAATTTGACCTTGAATAACAATTTCTTGGGATGCTACAAAAACTTCTGAATTAGAGAAACACTTAAACTTGGATTTCTCCACATAATTCTTTCTGTAAACTTTTACTTTGTTCTACAAAATGCTACTTCCAGAAATAAATCAAGACAATATACCACAGGAAAAATTTAAAGTCAATGAAAAGTTATAGAACTTTTAGGGCATTAAGGAGAGAGTTAATTCGCAGTCAATTTACTATTACTTTTATCCAAAGTAAACATTCACATTAATTCTAGTGCTCTGGTATATTGAAAAAAACTTTTAGTTTTTTTTAGACAAACATAAGTTATTTCTGGCATTCTATTCTATCATATGTACTTAATTGCTCCCTTATGTTTTAGTAGACTATTCTAGGAATTAGTAGTCTGTCCCAGAAATCTAAATGCTACTCTTTCTATGTGTTCCAGTAAAAAGAAATTCATGAACTAAAATGGAAAGCAAAACTGATTTTCCAAGCAGCTGTCTGATGCTTTAATATTCATTGAATCATTCATTCATTTATTCATCCAACAAACATTTTGAGTGGCTGTCACAGGCCAAACACTATTCTAGATTCTGTAGCTATAAAGACAAGTAAGATAAAATCTTTAGCCTTGGGGTTACACCAAGATAGAGTCAATGAAAGACACAATCTTAAAAAAAAAAAAAAGGATAACTGCAGTTAATGTGGAAAGTGTAAATGTAGAGACATGCCCAAAGTAAATATTTAATCTAATATTGGGTGTAATGACTTTTGAATTCATCAGATTCAGCTGACATATCTTGATTAAATTATCTGTTAAGATTAGGGATTTGGTTAGACCATGTCAGTAGGATGTGACTCGGGGTTGAGTCCCCACTTCTTTGGTGGGATAATATAAATGGACACTCAGTCAAGAAACACGGGAAAGAGGAGAGAACTTGGTCATTTTGATCCTGCCATGTGACAGAAAGGAGAAGGCTCAAGCAGCTAAAGCCACAGGAAGAGGGATTAGCGAATTTCCTCATAATTTGCAGCTGCAGAGAATGAAGCAGCTGAGCAGCTGAGGAGGCTGGGAGACCAGGCAGAGATTGCCTGCCATCTTGCTTTAACACATGGCAACTGACTGGTGAGAAAGCAACCTTGAGCTGGACTCTTTAGGACCTTGTAACTGTAAGCTTTTACCCCAAATAAATACCCTTTATAAAACCCAACAGATTTCTGGTACTTTGCATCAGCACCTCTTTGGCAGACTAATACATAAGGTATTACTCAAGGCAAGTAAGAATAAGGCTAGCAATAGGTAGGGCCAGAGCAGAAGGAGTCTGCAAGGTATATTTAAGTGTTTTTCTTGAATCTGTAGGCAATTTAGAGCAACTAAAACATAATCAATGGGAGAGTAAGTATGAATCCCTAAAAGAGAAAGAAAATGTTTTTGAACTGAATCTATTCCTGTGGGTGTGAGACTCTTTTGATTGGACTATGACAGTGAAACATGCATAAGTTTGAGTCTCCACCTTCTTGCCAGGTGTGATATAAACAGAGACAAAGAAAGACAGACACACAGGATAAAGGAAGCCACCATATTGATCCTGCCATGTGAAAGAGAGGACTGCAGGAAAACAGAGAAGCCCAGAGAGGTTGAGAACGGTCCTGAATTCTGGAACAGAGGCACGGATAGAGACCTCGGGGGGCCTGAGCCTACAGAGCAGGTCAAGTGGAGACGAGTCCAGCTATATGCCTGATAGCTAAGAGCCAAACTCAGGAAGATAGCAACCCTGTGCCTGGTTGCTCACAGCTGAGCTCCAGGAGCTGAGTCCGGAGAGATGCTGAGCCTGGAGGGGAAGGCAGAGACCCAGGCAGAGACTGCCCACCAGCTTGCTCTATCACACGGCAGCTGACTTGGATGAGAAAGCATTTCTGATGGTGCCTTGATCTGGACATTTCACAGCCTTGGAACTGTAAGCTGTTACCTTAAATAAAATGCCTGTTACAAAAGCCAACCCATGTCTGGTACTTTGCATTGACAGACACATAGCAAACTAAAACAGGTGGTAAATTTTGGATTAAAGACAGATGATTCCAGAAGGAGTATGGAGAACGGTTTGAAATGCACAAGTCCAGACACCACCAGAACATTTGCATTAAGCCATGTGAAAGATATGATGAGGCCCTAATAACGAAAAAGGTATATGAACTGAGTGGAGGAAAGATTTGAAAAATACTGAGCTAGTTAAATACAAACTCAATGATTATTTGGAGAGGGAAGGAACAGGGGTGACTTTCACGTTGTCATCTTGGGATACTGGTTGAATGATTGTGGTAAATTCTCTGCCTTATACAAAATTTAGTACATGGGTTAGAAATATGTATCCAGCCAGGTGTAAAGAAGCCTGCTGCTTACATAAATCAAGACAATCATTATAAGAGTAATTTAAAGTCAATGCAAAGTTTCATATCTTTTGTATGATTAAGCATCACAATCCTGCCTGAAGCTCTGGTATTTTAAAAAACACATTTAAATTTGTTCTTTAAATTTCGGTTACTCCTATCATATGATCCTAAATATAATTTCTGCCTTATGATTGATATCTGTGAATATAACATTAATTAACGATTAATAATTATTGAAGAGGCCATACTTTCTGGGTTTTTTATTACTTATCCAAACAGTAATAATATAAAATATGATTATATATACACTATGTGTCAAACACTGTGCTATGTGCAGAGGAAAAACATACATTCTCTGATCACAACTGGAGGATGAATTTTGAAATAGGTTATTTTTACATTATAAATGCCTTCCATAGGACACTATGATCTTAGACCCCTGCAGAAAATGCTACCTATCAACACTTCTGTTACCATTTAATACATTTTACTCTTAGAAAGAGTATACTACTTCTGAGTTATTAGTCTGAATCACATTGAAAGTTTTACTACTTCTGATTTTCTGATTATTACTTCTGATCAATTTTTGAATCATTTATATGAACTGAAATATACTTTTATCTGTCAATAGATTAAAAATGATTTGCTTATTTTCTTAACCTACACTTTCTCACTTTCTTTCTGTATTTTTGTGAAACAACTGAAAACTTTAGTGGTACAGATTTAGTCAAACTCTGAATACCTTCTAGTCATGATAACAAAGTAAGATTCAATCTCCAGAACAATACATAGAAAAATCATGGTCCTTTCTACAAGGATCTGGTCCTTGAACTATGAGCTTTTCATATTCTAGTTATTCCCAATAATTGAGCAGTAGAGGATGAACACCCTACATAATGCTTTTACAGATTGTCTCTGTACAAGGTGACTGTGGACATTTTGGAATAAATTTTTCAATCAATGATTTAAAAACAGTAAAACGCATTTGATTAATCTTGCTTATTCACAGAGCAAGTGCTAATTTGATTGCCATTATCAGTTAAGAGTCAGAAGGAATAGTATGGATTATATCACAGAGTTTAAACCATCATTTTGTCAGTGAGGAAACTGAGGTTCAGAGGCGTGTTTTAAGTGATAATGTTTCCATGGTCAGACAGCTAGATAGAAGAAATTCAAATTTGAACCCATGTTTTGCTTTTGTTCTTATATCTGTGTAGTGAGGTATAATTTAAATGGATTGAAATTCACACTTTTTAATATATATTTTTATTAGAGAAATTGTGAGCTTACAAAACAGCCATCCATAGTGTGTAGAATTCCATAGATTACCCCTCTATCCACCACTTACATTGTCATAGAATATTTTGTACAGATTATGAAAGTACATCATCAGACTATTACCATTATTTATGGTCCAAGTCATACATTTGGGATATTTTTTTCATACACCCCCTATTAATAACACCATGTATTAGTTTTATACATTTAAGAGAACACACTCCTATTTGTAGTTAACCACAGTCCATATTCCACCTCATTATTCACTGTATTATACAGTCCTATGCCTTATACAAGCATGGAAAATTACAATTAATGTAACTTATGGACTATATAGTTAACAGCAATTTTGTAATATTCTTGCATCAATGTCAAAGCATCAATGCTAACGGTCAGTAATGGGGAGTATGGGATTTTTTTCTTTTGGATTAAGGAAAAGCTGAAAAAATCACAGTTTTTAAGTAAGTGTGCAGTTTGAAGCATTTTGATGAAACAATATAGTTGTGTAACTACCACCACAATCAAGATATAGAGTATTAACTTTATTGCAAAGAGTTCCCCTATGCCAATTTCGAAAATTCTCTCTCTCTCATCCTAGGCTCTAGGAAACTTCTGGTCTCATTTCTGAGCCTATAGTTTTGCCTACATGATAACATTATATATATGAAATCACACACTATCTAGCCCTTTGGGTCTGGTGTCCTTCACTTAGCATAATTGTTTTGATATGAATAGATATGTTCCATGTATCAGTAATACAGTCCTTTTTAATGATAAGTAATGTTCCACTGTAAGAATGAAAGCACAGTCTGTTTATCCATTCACCAGCTGAAGGGCATTTGGGTTGTTTGCAGCTCTGGGCTATTATGAATAAGACTACTAGACACATTCTGTACAGCCCTTTGCACGGACATATGTTTTCATATCTCTTGAGTACATATCTAGGAGTGGAACCCTTGAATAAGGGTTTAGATGTATTTAAAAAACACCAAACTGTTTTCCAAAATGTTGTGCTCCCAACAGTCACATGTGAAAGGTCCAGTTGCTCCACTTCTTTGTCAGCACTTCGTACTGTCCTTTCTTTTAAAATTATACACCATTACTTTAGGTGTATAGTGGTATCTCATTTTAATTTTATTATAATTTGCACTTCATTAATTACTATTGATGTTGGCATCTTGTCAAATGTGCTTATTTGCCATCCATATTTGTCTTTAGTAAAACATTTGTTCAAATCTTTTAATCTGCTGTCCATTTATTTATTGGATAATTTGCATTCTTATTATGAAGTTGTAAAAATCATTTTAAAATTATGTAACCCAGCTCCATGAAATCCAATTGATCTATTTTCTTCTTTGATGGTGTTTTCATCTGTTAGGTTGCTGAAAGCAATATACCAGAAATGGGCTGGCTTTTACAATGGGAATTTATTGTCTTGCAAGCTTACAATTCTAAGGCTGAGAAAAACATTCAAATCAAGGCATCATCAGGTGATGCTTTCTTCCAGAGGACCAGGTGCTGGCAATCATGGACTCCTCTGGTATATGGCAAGGCACATAATGGTGTCTGCTAGGCTCTTCCTTCTCCTTGGTATTGCCTTGTCTTCAGTTTCCTGCTTGCCCAGTTCCTTCTCTCTCTCTCTGAATTTCATTCTCTTATAATGAATTCCAGTAAGAAGATTAAGACCCATTCTGGCCCACATCTTACTGAAGTAACCTAGTAAAAAGGTTTTTTTTTTTTTTTTAATCTCAAAATACCCATTACTTTACTTGTCTTTACCTACTTGACAATACGCTTAATATGAGTAATTTGACTCCCAAGCCTAAGTTATGCCTGAGTGCTTCTTATGAGCCTTAGTTTTAGGCTGAGGAAGCTTGAGAGTTCTGGAGACAGGGCCCCTCAGCCTGCAGGCGGCTGTGATTTTAGGAGAATTTGTGGAAGGAGAGGGAACTAAGGAGTACTGGAGAGGCAGACTACAAAAGAGTCCAGGCTTGGGCAGCATCCCTGTCCAGGGAGGCTCTGCTTCTGATGACTCCGTGCACAGGGGCCGTGTGTTCTTATCAGACGTCATTCCAAAGGTCCTGTGTAGGCCAAGATGAGGGACTGGGCAGAAGGCAATGGCTGTTCAGAGGAAAGCCAGGCAAAAGGCTCCTAGCTTTTTAACTTTGATGAAGTAACGCCATAAAAGATCCCACCTGCAATAGGTTTATACCCACAAGAATGGACTAGCTTTAAAACCATGATTTTCTGGGGTCTGTTCAGCTTCAAACCATCACAGATGTTTTGTGTCTTTTGTGTTCCTTACAAGAAATTTTGCCTATTGCAAATATTTTCTCTTCTGTATTCTTCTATGAGTTCTATAATTTTAGCTCTTATATTTAGGACTGTGGACCATTTCAGTTGTTTTTTAATATTGTGAGAAAAATGTTTCAAAATTATTTTATTATAATAGATTTGACTCACCAATTCTTCCAGCATCTTTTATTGAAACACTATTATATTCCATTGAATTACTTTGTTATTGCTGTCAAAAATCTATTGACCATATATGTATGGGTCCATTCCTCTACTTTCTGTTATGTTCTATTTATGTGTATTCTTGAAACAATATTATACTACTTTGATTAATGTACCTTTTGGGTATGGTAAGTCTTGACATTTGTGTGAGCTCTCCAACTGTCTCTCATCAATGATTTGTAATTTTTGCATATAAATCTCACACATATTTTCTTATATTTATCCTTAGGCTTTATATTTTTTATTCTATTATGAATGGTCTTTTAAAATTTCATCCTCTAGTTTTTCCTTGCTGCTTTATAGAAAGACAACTGAATTTTGAATATTTTAAGACCCATTCTGGCCCACATTGAATTTTGAATATGGATTTTGTATTCTCTTAACTACTAAACTCATATATTAGATCTAATACCTTTTGTGTAAATTCATTAGTGTTTTCTATGCAGACAAAGATACCTGTGAATAAAGATAATTTTTTTATTTTATCAATACGTATGCATTTTATTCTTACTTGTATTCCTTAATGCATTGATTAGGGCACTGTTGAGAAGATACATCTTTTTTTCCCCAATCTTGGAGAAAGCATTCCATTTCCCACCATTAAATATAATGTTAGTAGCATGTTTTACAGATGCTCATTGTCACGGAGAAAGTCCCCTTCTATTCCTGGGTTGCTGACAATTTTTATTAGGAATGAATATTGGATTTTGACAAATGATTTTTCTGCATCTATTGAGATCATCATATGGCTTTTTCTTTTTTAGTCCATTAATATGGTGAGTTCATTTGATTGCTTTTTGAGGCCATACTAAATTTATTTTCATTAGATAACCCTAATTGTACATGATGGATCATATATTCTATCTATTGCTGCATTTTATTTCCTAATATTTTATTAGAGTTTTTTTTTATGTTTGTGAGGTCCTTAATTTCATTTTCTTGTAATGTCACTGGCTGCTTTCAGAGTCAAGGTAATGCTAGCCTCATAAAATTAATTTGGAAGTGTTCCTTTCACTTCTGTTTCCTGGAAAAGTTTGTGGAAAGTTGGCATTTTTCTTCCACACTTCCATATATTTAGGTATTTACCAGATTTATTTTAGTCATTGATGTATAGTTTAATTCCATTGGGGTGAAAAAGGCAGTTTGAATTATTTCAGTTTTCAGTTCTTTTAATTTTGCTATGGTTTGTTTTATGACTCAGGAAATCATCTATTTTTGGGAATATCCCATATGCACTTGAAAAAAATGTTCATTCTGCTGATGAGTAGACTTTATGGTAAATGTAATTAGGTCAAATTTGCTGGGTAATGTTTTTCTGGCCTTTGATAGTCTTACAGATTTTCTTTCTATTTTTCTATCTATTATTAAGAAAAGATAATTGTGGATTTGTCTATTTCTCGTTTAAGTATTATAAGTGTTTTTATTTCCTTTGAAACTCTGCAGTTGGCTACATATGCATTTACGATTAAAATGTCTTGATGAACTGTCTCCTCTATTAAAATCATTTTGATAATATTACTATTTTATCTATTTGATAAGTATTTCTTTTGATTAATGTTTACATTGTATATATTTTCCAGGCCTTTTCCTTTTAACCTATTTATGTCTTTACATTTAAAATAAAGTAGGTTTCTTATAGATATTATAGAGTCATGTCTTGCCTTTTTATGCAATCTGATGACCTCTGTTTTCTAATTGGTGTATTTAAATCACTTACTTTGAATACAATTATAGAACATATTGGATTCTACCATCTTGCTACCTCTATTCTTCTACCATTTTATCGTCACTTTCTCCCTTCTATTAGACTGAATGTTTTTTATGATTCAATCATTTTATCACCACTATGGAGGTACTGGTTTTGCTATTAGCAATTTTGTTTTAGTGGTTTCTCTAAGGTTTCTGATACACTTCTTTAACATATCACACTCTACATTCAAATAGTAAGCAGTTTGTAGGATTAGTTTCTAGTGCTGTTTGTGAGTACACTGTGTGCTGAGGCCAGGGAGATAATTATGTGAAAGTGCAGGGCCTGGCCACACCTCAGATACTGCACAATAGTGTGGAGATGTGGAACTTGTCCAGTACACTTGAGTTCCAGAACGTGCATGTTCTCATGAAGTAGGTAGAGGCATGATGGCTATTGATGTACAGGTGGGTTCCTGTACATGGAGGGTGTTTGCAAGGCCCAGAGCAGCAACTCCAGAAGGAGGAACTTCTGAGTGTATGACAGCCCTTGGCAACAGGGCTGTTTTTCACCCAGCTATACATCCAGTTTCCCAATGGACACTAACCTCTTGAGCAACACCTATAAGTTATTCTCTGAACATATCAATATGTTCAGCTCTATATAGTTCAGCATGGAGTAGGAATTGATGAGCATCTTCAAGGTAAGCCTGAAGACACTGAGTGTGTGCAACTGTGAACATTTACATGCTTCAGGCTACATGAAGAACAGGTGAGTTACTACTTCTTGCAGACTTACCTATGGAGTTTTGTAGCTAAACAGGAGCTTATTATGTACCTGCTGCCAGATGAAGTGGTGACCTCAGCTGCTCTGCCCTACCTATACACAGTGCCATTGAGCACAATGTTGTCGAGGTCATCTGTGAGTGCAGCTAAGTTCAGTCACTGCCATGTATAGTCCTGCCCTGGGTCCCTATTTCACCAGTCCCCTGGCCTTCCACTCAGCAGCCTTTCCCCACTGGTCAGTGTCAGGACCTACCTAAAAAAATATTTCTTCCTCAAAAAAAGAATCATAAAGGGTCAGAACTTTACAAGAATATACTCTTGTTTTATTTCTCCCATCTTTGTGTGAGCCCTGTTATACATTTTATTTTTACATATTTTGAAGCTAATGGTATGTTGTAACAATTTTTACTTTAGAGTCAATTAACTCTTAAAAATTAAGAGTAAATGTTTACTATTTGTTGTGCTCTTCCTTTCTTTGTGTAGTAGATCAAATCTCCAATGCTATTAATTATCTTCTGACTGAAGAACTTTTAACATTTCTTGTAATATATGAATGCTGGTAATGAATAATCACAGTTTGTCTGAAAAATTCTTTAGTTTGCCTTTATTTCTAAAAAATAATTTTCTTGGGTATAGAATGTGTATTGATTTTTTTCTTTAGTACTTTAGGAGGTGCTTTACCATTGTCTTATGAATTTCATAGCTCCTGATGAATTGTTTATTGAAATTCTTTGGTCCTCTCTATGTAAAGTTACTTTTTCTCTGTCTTCCTTCAAGTTATTCTCTTCATCTTTGGTTTCCAGTTTGTATATGAGGTGGTTAAGTGGTTTTTGCTTTAATGTATCCTCCTTGTAGTTCTCTTAGCTTCTTAAATGGTTTATTATATTCCATTAATATAAGAAAATTCTCTGCCAATGTTCTTCAAGTGTTTCTTCAGTCCTTTTCTTTATTTCTTCTTTCTGAAACTCCAAGTACATATATTTTATAACATTTACTATTTTTCTACACATCTTGCATGATACATATCCTCCTACTTTTTTCCCTTTGGTTTTCATTAAGGATAATTTTTATTGACATTTCTTAAAGTTCACTGGACCTGTCCTCAGCTATGGCCAGTCAGAGGGATTCATTTATGACATCATTGTTCTATATATAGCATTTCCATTTTACTGTAAAGTTTTCATCTCTGTTGAATTCCCCATCTGATTTTGCATGCTGTTTACCTTTTTAACAAAATCCTTCAACATAATTAAAATTATATTAAAGCCCTTTCCTGATAGTTTCTATGGATAGGTCATTTAAAAGCCTCCCATAACCACTTTTTCTTTCATATGTGATAATAATGTAATGAATGTAGGAAAATCTTTAGCCTTCTTAAAAAATATCTCTGTTTCACTACCTTATAACCAATGTATACCAGGTGATAGTATTATCTATGTATATTAATTATTTATTGCTGTAACAAATTAACACATACTTAATAGTTTAAAACAACACACTTATTATCTTACAATTTATATGGGTCAGAAGTCTGGGCATGACTTAGTTGGTTCCTCTTCTTTAGAGTCTCTTAAAGACCATAAAGTTCTAGCAAAAACTGTAGTCTCATTGGGAGGCTCAGCTGAACAAAGATTCACTTCTAAGCTCATATCATTGTTGGCTGAATTCATTTCACTGAGGGCTGTTGGACTGAGGACCTGGATTTCCAGCTGTCTGTTGGCCAAAGCTATCCTCAGTTCCTTGCCACTTGGACCTGCAACATGACTGTCTTCATCAAAAGCGTGCAAGTTGAGAAGGCAATGTAATCTGCTAACAAGACAGAAGTTACAATCTTATGGTGAAATCTAATCATGGATATGACTGTTCCTTACCTTTGTTATATTGATTAGAAGCAAGTCACTAGGCCACCCCACACTCAAGGGAAGGGGATTATACAAGAGTGTATTTCAGGAGACAGGGACCTTTGGGAGCCTTTTTAGAGTACTTGTCACATTATATAATAGGATTATTGTAAGAATTAAGTAGTTAGGACTTGGAAGAATATCAACCACCCAGATGTATTCTATAAATAATACCTATAATTGTTATTCTCATCATTAGTATTTGTGAATTCATATGAAAGTAAGATTCTATAGAAGTAAATAAATGCAGAAATGCCTCTGTCACCTCTTAGCACTTATTAAACTTAATGTAATTTATTATAGATAAACTCTAGGAGATTAGAGCGAATGTGTGTTCTTCATCCTTTGAGCTGCATAGAGATTTCAGTCTGAAGAGAAACCCTGTGAATTTCATGAACATGGGATTGTTAAGAGTACAACTGCTAAAGAAAAAGAGAAGTATGAACTTTATTTGCCTGTAATATATTCCAAAAAGCAAATGGATTACAATCCCCATTGTCTGAATACAGATCAAGATTAATTAGAAACTATCAAAAAGATGGCACAAAGGAAATTAATTACTTGGAAATTTAATATCACATGTGTGTATGTATAAAATTTCTGTGCAAAAGAAAATATAATTTCAGTGTAGCCAGTATACTGTTTGATAATCACATTGCTCCATCTTTGACCAGTGGGAGTTCTTTCAAATTGTGTCTTTTGACTTGACCCCACCAGTAGTTTGAAAGTTTACTTAGTTATGGGTGCATAGTAGACACAAAAAGAATAATAAGTTTAGAAAATTAATCACCATTTTCTCTCCACTAATGGAATAATGAATCCAGTAAATTTTCTTCAATGGATGATAAATCTCTTTGGTGAAATATTGTTGGAACTTTATAGTGGATTTATAAAGCTGACTACCTCTGAACCCTTTGATCAATCTTAATTTCAGTAAATGTGGCACTATCAACAATATATAACTCCTGTAATTATGCATCAGGAAGTACACAGTACTACCTTTGAAGTGTTATTTCCAAAATAATATACTGAAGGAATCAAACCTTTAAATCATAGTCTTTAAAACCAAAAATTTGGGGAATAAATAAAAAGGCAAATGGCACCATAAGGAACTAATCAACAAGATCCAGAATATGTAAACTTCTCTTAATATATAACAATTACCTGATTTCTTCAACTAATGGGTGGCAAGAAAAAGAAAAGGGAAAGAGCAACCATTAGCAGATTAAAAGAAATTTGAGAGACATGTAACTGAATTCATTTGGGGGCATTATTTTGTTCTGGTTTGAATAAAATGTAAAATGACATTTTGGAGACAATTGGGAAAATGTTTATATTGACCAAGTATTACATGATATTTAGAAATAATAATTTTGCCAAGAATGATAATGTCAATATGGTTATTAAAAAATAAAAAGTCTTATTTGTTAGAGAAAAAAAAAAGTGTCCATGTTTCCATCTCTCCTCAGAGGTTCTATGACTCAATGGGATTGAGTTCACTTGATTAAAGTGTGACCTGAGCTCTATGCCAGTTCAAGAAAAAGTATGTATTTTTAGATTATTTGGCTCTTTATCATTATTAGAATGAGAAGGTTATTCTCTTGCAGCTTTCTCTACCCTAATTAAATGCAGAAGGTATATTCATGTGTCTTACAGGTCATTTTTAATGTGAGTTTTAGTCATCTATTGGGATATATGCTGTATAACTTTCTATGTATACTCTGGTACCATTTATGAAAATAAAAAGCAAGGAGGAAAGTTTATTATAATACAGTACTGTCCTTCATCCTATAACAAGCAACCAAGCAACTAAACCAAACCAAACCAAACAAGAACTAGACTACTCAATCAAATTAGCTTGAGAAATTCCTACTTCCCTAAACTTTACTGGGTATACAGGTTTCTGATTATTCTACTGTGTAACCTTTCTAGGCTTTCAAAACAATGTTGTTAATACTTAATTTGGGGATATTGTGTTCATTAAAATTTTCATTATATTTATTCAAGGACCATTCAAGGATATTGACATAGTCTGGATTCATGTTTCCAGAACATATTTAACCATAGAACTCTCTTTAATTTCTAATTGTGTGTGTGAGTGTGTGAAACATGCTGGGAAAAGCATGCAACAATGGAAAGAAATGTGGATAGAGTAGTAGCTCAATGATTTGCTCTTACTTGTTCTAGATTTGTGGGTTTGGCACATTATATGTTTTGGTAATTCTATATGTAAAAGGGAAGGTTGGATAAATTTTTTTAAAAAATTCTGCCACAATCCTAAGATTCTTACGGGTTAAAGCATGTAATACAAACAAAATTCTCCTTTAATCTTTGACTTCTAAGAGATCATGGCTTGACCTATGATAGCAGCCTGCTTTATCTATTATATAAATCTATCTAACACTTTACATAAATTCTGAGGCTGGAACACGAATCCAAGACTCACTAGGGTCTGCTTTTATAAGTTTTGCTTCTCTGTGATGTAAGCAATGATGGTCTTTCTCCTAGTCTTAGTGCCTCTTTTCCAATCCACATACCAACCACTCAACCCAATTGTTAGAGGCTTGCAGTAATTAACAATCTGTAGGTCAGTTTCCCCTGATATACATTGGGAAAAAGGCTAACCCCATCCCCCATAAACCTACATGCCTCAGGGTACGGCACTTCCCCACAGATTAAACAAAGAAACCACATTGAGATGGGAATAAAGGGAAGTGGAAACCTTCTCTACCTGCATATCAGAGGGAGATAAAACTTCTACAGAACAAAGAAACACCTGCTCCTGCAGCATTCCAAGAAACCATAACTCCCTAACCCACTATCTTCTAGTCACTATCAGGAAAATTTTTCACCTATAAGGGCTTCCTATTGACGCTCGGACCCTATTCCTCACTCGGACCCTCAACCCCTTCCCACCAACTACCATTTCCCCGCCTATGAAAATTCTGTATAAATTCAAATCCCCCCCTTCCAGGAGTGGGCTGAAGTCTCTCTTCAGACCCCCACCATGCTGGTGGGGAAACTGAAGTCTGTTCTTCAAGCCCCCTCTGCTGGGAGAGCTTCCCAATAAATTCTTTTTCTGCCTGTGGTCAGTGAGTTTCCATGTCCCAGTGAATGCCGTTTTTCTCCAAAACCAATAAAGCAGTATTTAAGTATTTTTAAAACAATCTTGGTGCATAACACTCACTAAAGGGAAAACAGAGTGCCTATTTGGAGTAATTTCCCAACTCATTTATCTTATACAATTTTTTCACAGAAAGTAGAAATAGAAAAGTTTCAAGGTTTATAAAATATCCTTAAGTAGGGTTCTTGTTACACTTCAGGAATTTCCGTAATTATAAATAAATAAACATTTGTTAAATGCACAGAAGTGTGGGAGTTATTCAGAGAACATGAGGAGGTTGGATTATTACACTTTGAATTCGGACTCGCTTTCTTTTCATATATAAAATGGAGACAAATGTTAATATAAAACAATATTAAATGAATATTTATTGGAATATAACTTGACTATCTACTCTGATGATCTCACATGTTTTGGGGAGCAGCAGATGAAACAATGAGTGTAAAAGCCTGATATAAAATCTAAAATACCAGATAATGGAAGCCTAGTAAAAATGATTAAGACCCAGTCCCTGCTCTCTGGGAGGTTAATCTATAACTAGGGTAAGTGGGATGGAGGAATAAGATAAATTAATCAGAAAACAGGTCATGTAAAATAATAGAAGTTAAGTTTTTGATTGATTGGTATTTTTCAAGGGAGAGCAGAAGAAATCCTTTCCTGACATTGGGTAATAACTCTAGGAGTGGAATTTGTGAGAACATTGCAGGGAGGGCTCTGGGATGAACCTCTATCAAGCCAAGAAGAAAATAAATTCATTTCTAGTCACTTCCCCTTCCTCCTTTAACAGTTTATTTTCCATTGCCCTTCCATTAATATTTTTCTCCTCATGATTCTATCTGAGACTCCCTTTCATTTATCACTTTATACTTTCATATTGGGTCATAATCATCAATGGTTTTAATTCTTTTATTTTCTAAATTACTATCTCTAAGATAAATATTTCTCTTGAGTGCCTGTTATCTATATCCAGCCTACTAGATAGTTTTATAGCAAAGGCCTCACAGATGCTTTGGGTACCTCAAATTTATTGTCTTAAAAACTGATTTATTTACCTCAAAAAAAATCTATGTCTACCTTGCAGTCTATATTTCTGAAAGCATCACCATCCACCAAGGTTTCTAGCCAAGAATATGGACATCACCAGAGACTTCCCTCCCCTTTTCTCTCACCTCCAAAATCCAAGTAATCACTAAATCTGAATTTTGAATCTTTCCCCTCCCAAATTGCCATTCGCTCCAATTCCTGTTTCCACTACCTCTCACACAGATTGTGCAACAGCCTCCAAGCTGGTTTCCCTGCTCCTAGTTTGACTCCAGTCCTCACTCTGTAGGTGACTTTTCAAAATTGCAAAACTGATTGTGATGAAATAATCACCAATTCATGTATGGTGCCAATCTTTTAACAACCATCACACTAAAGCAAATTCAAGTGTGTAACCACTCAGAATCATTCCTTCCTTAGAAATAAATTTTACTGATTTTTAAATCAAGTTATATTTTTAATCCATAAAGGCATTTCAACAGTAAAAGCCAAAACATGGCAATGCCCCAATTTTAATACCATTATCAAATTCCTATGGAGAAATAAAAGTCTGAAGATTAAAATATTTTGCAAGTTAAAGACAAAAGACTTCAAAATTGAAAACACTTAAAATCCTGAGATAAAATTATATTGTTCTACTGAAGTAAGTATCCAAAGAGATTTTAGTGCTCCCAAGTCCTTTTATCCTGCTCAGTCTCATTTAAAGGTTATTGGGAAAGTTGATTTTCCTTTAGCAGCTCTATTTGAGCTGCTGCTCACTTCAGGACCTCAGAAGTTGCATTAATTCAGTGCCTTGTCTCTCAAGTGCCTAACTTTTCAGAAGTCCTAAGTGGTAATGGGACATATAAAATTATTTGGACATTAAACCAAACACTACTACATTCAAAGAACAAATCCATTTGCAGCCCAAGGGTAGGTTCACCAGGTAAAGCAGGTATTCCCAGAACCCACAACCTAAAAGAAAGAGAGTAGATGGAGAAATCTGTTTGTTTTTTTTTTTTTAGCTCAATCAGGATCCAGTTGATATCATTCGTCCAGCAAAAGCAACCTGAGAAATTGGAAGAAATTCACCTGCTCACGTCAGTATTGGATTGAACTAGGCTGCCCTGCATCAATCTGGTCCTGCCCTGGAGAAGAGCAGATTTCTAGCTCCCTCCAGATTAAGGAAAGGCAGTAATTATATTTAACAATATACTAAAAATGCATGATTCCTAACAAAAACAAAACACAATTTTATTTTTGTCCTTTTCTCCTTAAAATTTTAGTTGGTAGGGATAATTAGCTCTTGTCCTAAACAAAAACTTCAAAAATTCAACAATTTTCTGCATAGTTTGGAGAATAGACAATCTTTCAAGAAACTTCTCGCTTCTGCTAAATCTCCTCTTTTCAGTTTAGGCTACTGTAGGCTGTGGCAGGAAAGCCTGGCATAGTTGGCTTCTCCTCTTTCTTTTTCAGTACTCGCTTCTTCCCCTACTACTACTGCTTAGCTTCCCACCAAGGTCGACATGAGGAAAGCAGAACAGGTATGCTCTTACTTGAACTTGGGCTGTCTTAATTTGAGTACTCTGTGCATGCTAAATGGTTATAGGTTCTTTCTCTCCCAAGACATTTTTTAAAAAGAATCTTTAGATTGCATAAATGTCATATGAAAAATATAGGGGATTCCCATATACCCCACCTCTTCCCCTCCCCGTCGTCCCCCATTAACCTCTTTCATTAGTGTGGTACATTTGAACGCATATTGAAGCATTGCTACTACAGAGACTCTGGTGGCATTTTAATGATTCTTCACAGGTTTCCCACTGAGCTCTTTTGCCTTCAGTTCTTTGGTGTTTCTTTCTTCCCCGCAATAGTGGTTCCTTCTGCAACTAGAGACATCTAAGAGACTGTCTGTAGGAGTCCAACATATTCACTCTCCTGCTCCTGCCACCAAAACACATGGTTTATCTTTCACTCTCAAGATGTCCCATAAAGGAAGCATACCCCAATTAATATTCCATTCAAGATTTCTCTAACCTAACTCGGGCATAAATCATCTATCTTTACAAACAGTTTAGGGGCCCAAAATCTCTTTCTTTCCTTTGACATAGGACTAGGACTGTTAAATGACAGGTTGTCTATAGTTACAAATCTGTGCAAAGAAAGCCAATACCTAAGAACTGCTGAGTTCCTTCTATACTTAGTTCTTTTCACTTAGCTCATCCTCTAATTTCCACTCTTCATTAATAGGCACACTCTACTTCTCTCTCCTTATCCAGCCTTATTCAGTTCCTATAAGAAGAAAAAATATCCTACAAATATCTTTTTTCAGATAACAGTTAAACAATTGTGGCAACAGGGCACTTAAAAGGAGTAGGATCTCATGAGCCCTAGCTGATCTCTCTCAGCCCTACACCAGCAGAGTTGGCCTGTGCTTCCAGTTCCAAGGGAAGCAGAGTACCACTTGTATACATACTGAGAGCATATATATCTGGCTAAATCCATCTGATGGTGGCCTGGGTGACTGAACCAGGACACCCATCACAGGCTTGCCATCCCATAACTTACCTTGCATGTAAAAGACAGCTTACAGAGCTCTCCTGTGGGAGAGCAGTAAAGTCATGGCTGCCTGGTACAAAAGGCTGTTGGTTATAAGACATGCCGTGCAGTGCCCAGGACCACAAGGAAACAATTTCCTAGGAAAGAGGGAACATTCACATCCTTGCAAGCAGGGGAATTCTTAGGGTCTCACATGCATGCCCAACACAAGACACTTGTACAGAAGGAATCAACAAGATCCCTATGCTTTAACCTGGAGCTATTCTCTCAATGCTTTGTATGGATAAGCTATGAAGGAGAACATTCAGACAAGTTTATTTGTAGAGATAAGGAAAGGTATTTTCTTTTTTCCTTTGTTTTTGTTAGCTACTGACACTCAAGAAAAGTTCTTTCAAAACACTAGCTAGACACAAGTGTAAGGAGCAGAGGCCCCAGAGTCTATAAGGAAGTGATACATTAAAATATAAAAGTGTCCAGATTTCAGCAAAAGATTACAAAATATAAAAAGACACAGGAAGCAATGACCCAGGCAAAAGAGAATACTAAAACATTAGAAAACATCAATGAGGAGAACCAGACCTGGGTCATACCAGACAAAGACTTTTAAAAAATGGTCTTGGATATGCTCAAAGAACTAAAAGAAAATTAGGAAAATAATAGATAAACACAATGATAATATCAACAGAGACATGGAAATTATGAAATGAAAGCAAATAGAGCTGAAGATCACAGTAACAGAAATAAAAATCTCCCTAGAAGGATTCAACACCAGAGTGAAACTGGTAGGAGGAAGAATCAATGAATTTGGAGGCAGGACAAATAAGATCCAGTCTGAGGAGCAAAGAGAATATTGAAGAAAATTAAACAAAGTCTGAGGAACCTGTCAGCACCATCAAGCATGCCAGTATGCGTTGTGGGAGTCCTAGAAGGAGAAGAAAGAGAGAAAGGGGAAGAAAGAATATTTAAAGAAATAGTGGCTAAAAAACTCAAATTAAATGGAAGATATGAATATACAAATCCAAGATGCTCAGTGAACCTCAAACAGGATAAACCTAAATATACAAATAGACCCATGCAATCAAACTGTTACTATGAAAGAAAAAGACAGATTTCTTAAAGCCACAAGAGAGAAGCAATATGTCATATACAAGGAAGCCTTGATAAAATTAAATGTCAAATTTCTCATCAGAAATAATGTACGCAAGTTAAAAGGAAAAAAAACCACTAAATAAGAATTCTATATCCTGCAAAACAATCTTTAAAAAATGAGAGAGGGATTAAGACATTCCAAGATAAACAAAAGCTGAGGGACTTCCTTAAAACTACACTAGTTCTACAAGAAATGCTAAAAGGAATTCTGCAAGTTAAAAGAAAAGGATGCTAGACAATTACTGATGTCACATGAAGAAATAAAGAATGCCAGTAAAGATAATTACATGAATAAATATAAATTATGCTTATAATATAATATAAATTATGTTATTATGTTTTTGATCTGTAATTCCATTTTTTATTTCCTACAATATCTAAAAAGGCAGATGCATTAAATATAATATTAAATCTGTGGTTTTGGACACATAAATATGCAGTTTGTAACAAGGACTACATACATAAAGGTGGAGGGCTGAGAGTATAGGAACATGGTCTGTGCATACAATTGAAGTTAAGTTTTTATCAAAGAAACAAAATTGTTAAAGATTTAGGTTATTAAATTTAAGTTCTATGGTAACTACAAAGAAAATATTGGAGAGTATGCAAGCTCATAGAGACAGAAAGTTGAGTACAAATTGCCAGGGGCAGGAGGGTAGGGGGAATGGGGAGTTAATGCGTAATGGGTGTAGGGTTTCCGTTTGGAAACATAGGAAGATTTTAGTAATTAAAGGTGAAGAGGTAGAGCAACATTTTGAATGTGATTAATCCCACTGAAGGGTAGGCTTGGTACTGGTTGAGATGGGAAAGTTTATATTGTATATATGTTCCCATATGAAAAAATAAAACAAAGAAGAAAGAGCATCTGAAAATACAATATCAATTAAATGAAATACATGGCCCTGGGAGGGATCTATGAGGGAGAAGAAAAGGCTCAGAAGAACATTATCAGGACACATAAAAAATTGGAATACGGACTGTAACCTTTATATCAGTGTTACATTTATTAAACTTTGTAACTGCACTTAAGGTGTTACATAAGTGAATATCCTTGTTCTTAGGAAATGTCCATGGCAATATTAAGTGTTCAAGGAACATGATGTATATACAACCTACACTCAAGTGTTGAGAAAATTGACTGAGAACTAGAGATGGATGAATGGATGGATGGATAGATAGATAGATAGATAGTAGATAGAGAGAGAGAGAGAGAGAGAGATAGAGATAGAGATAGAGATAGAGATAGATAAATGGATAGAATGATATGATAACTGCAGCAAAACATTAATCTTGGTGGATCTGGGTATCTGGTGGGATAGTGATATATTGGAGTTTTCTATATGGGGTTTGTACAATTTTTGTAACTGTTCTGTAAGTTTCAAAGTATTTCAATAACATTTTTTAAAATTTCAATAAAGTGCAAACATTGCATTTTTGTTAATTCTCTTAAATTTCTTTTAATCTTGTTCACTGTTGCCCTCTTTTTTGCCTGCCATGGACTTGGTGAAGAAGCAACATAATTTGTTTCTTATCTTTAAAAACTTTCCTGTCTTTAAAAACTAAGTACTGTATCTTTCCTTTAATGGAAATTTCCAATTCTGATTACTCTTCCTTTTTTGTGTTTTAGTCATTTGTGAGAAACACACAGAAGAAGTAGTCATCATAACTCCATTTGTATGGTCTCCAAATTTTCATAAACAGCAAAAATAAAATTCCTGAAGAACTTAATGGTCTTCAAAGTCTGCAGGAGTGGAAAAAAATGGGATTAGGCATGAAGATGAAACCAGAGAAATCAGAAGCTCTTTGAGGAAATGACCTTTAAAATGTGATCATCTCCTTTGAAATGGTAATGGTATGTGTGCACTAATGTATTACTGTATGGTGGTTAACACTTTGAAAGATTTAATTAAATTTCAATATATAATTACAACAAAACTTTGTGTCAGAAATCTAAAACTCAAATATAAAGTTTGTAGAAAATCTTAGTGCCTGTTGATAGAAATGATCCAGGGTAGGAATACCATTGAAAAGTAGTCTCTCTCTTTATATATCATTTTTCTAGGAGATAATGTGTTACTAGCTTAATATATTTTAAAATGTATTTGGAGAAGCACTGCAAGCCTGCATCTTTGATCACAATCACATTATCCAACTAGAAAGGTTATTGTATATTACCAAATAAGAGAGAACTTTGTTTTCTTCAAAGTGCTCTTATTCTAAGAGATCTGATTAAGTTTTGATGACAAAATTTCCCAGCATGAAATAAGTTTGGAAAATATTGGGCTAAACAGAGTTAAAAATTTTGTTCATATAGAGTTCACAATGTTTTCAATGTTTTACATATTAAGATTTCTGAAAAATGAAACATGTGCTGCTTTTGAAAATTATTTGATCACATTTTTCCAGGTGTTTATTCTCTTTACATGGCTAGTAAATTTTAATTGCAAACTGGACATTGTGGTTGATACAGTGTAGAGACACTGATTTCTGTCCCTGAAAATTGTTGCATTTTATAAGTTTTATTCCAACAAGTAGTTGAATTACCAGCAGATAATTTTGTTTATATGACTTTCGGCTTTTTTAGGGTGGCTCTGTTTTCTTCTTGCCCTTCTTACCCTTTGTTCTATGTCTGGGACATAGTCCCTTTCCTTAAAATGAGACTCCTGTGGTTTCATTGAATATCCAGAGAGGCTTATCAAGGCCCTCTACCTTGGCAAGACTTGAATTTACAACTCTTTTTCCACAGAACCACCCTGTTGCTGATTTCTCTGCTTAGCTATTTCACCATCCAGGTGCTGCTTTCTTTGGTACTTTGACCTGCGCGTTTGTACTGTGCTCATGACTGTGCATGTCAGCAGTTAGCAAAGGAGTCAAAAGGTATTTTATACATTTTTGACGTTTCCCCTGTGTAGAACCTTTTCCTAGATTTCACCTCTTAATTTCTTAGCCACTTTGATAGCCCTGAATACTGAACTCTCATTCATTAGTCCAATAAGATACTTTATCCCTGAGATCTTTTATGTGTCATGCCAACTGGAAAGTTATAACCCCCTTTATATATATATAAACCCTTTTAATAGAGCACTTTGTGTTTTAATGAACACACTTTAGTAAATGCTACTCAAATGCTGTGATCCATGAATTTAGTATAATCCAAAAACATCTATACTTAAGCAATATATCTTCATTAAAGATAATTTGAAACTTAGGAAACATTATAAAAATGAATATCTATATTTATTTGAGACATATCATCATTATTAATATTTGTTTCTAGGTATTTCCTTCTAGTATGTTTCTGTAATTATAGCAGATTTAAAGACATGGTAATACTACATTACATAAAATCTTGTAACTGCCTTGATATTACTTAGAAATACCATGATTAGTTTTCCACAGTAGTAGTCACATTTTTTATAGAGTGGTTTTATAGTATTCTATTAGTTTCATTTGGATTGTTTCATATTGCTTAATATTAGATTTTTTTCTCCCTCTTTTTGTTTTGTATTTTTATAAATCCTACTGGGACAATTTTGTTTCTAAAGCAATTTTTTATTAAATACCATAGTATGTATTCCCAAGGGTTTAGTTTCTAGGACAATAGATATAAATATTTTAAGATAAATAATACATATTCAACAAATGACTCTGATTTATGCACATAATAGAAATGTATGAAATGAAATTTAGGTACTGTTACTTCAAAAAATGTGCTAATATAATAGTTAATTGAGATTGCTACATCAGTTTTATTTGCATTTTTGTGATTAGTAAAGCGTATGTGCATCTTCACATTTGTTTATTTAATATATTCTCTCTTGTGCTAATTACCTTTAAATTTTTTAACTATTGATGGTCCTAGTACCATCATTAATTTGCATGAGGTTTAAAAAAGCTAATGTATTAACCCTAGTCATTTCTAAATCCAACAAAATTTTTTCCCAGTTTGTTATAGCTGAATAATATATTTTAGTTATCAGAATGGCACATGTTAACAACAACCCTGATCATCAATATATTTTGCTTATACTTTTCTCTATTAATTGGTTGTTTTTGCCCCTTACTCCCTGTCTCTCCACACCTTGCTGCTCCATTTAGTAGTTCAAGTAATAATTTTAAAACATAAATCACATCAAATCATTTCATACTCAATAACATCCAATGGCTTACAACAACAGGCAGAATAAAATCCAAAGTGCTTTACTAATCCCTAATGTTTTGTATGTTTTCCAAACTCATCTCCTATAATTCTTTCTACCCCTCAGCCCAATCAACCCCCACTGGACTTCTTACATTTACTGGGAACTTGCAAGCTTACTCCAAACTCTTGTATTCGATATTCTCTCAGGCAAATACCCCCAGCCAAATATCCAAATGACACAATATCTTTCTTTCTTTACCTCACTGCTCTATTGTCAGATAATGATGTATCATGGCACCTTCAAATCACTATGTATGTCAATTTTCATAGCATTTTCCAGTACCTCAAAATACACACACATACATGTACACCCATGCATTTTTAACTCCATCACTAGAATATAAGCTTCATGAAGGTGGGGTTTACTATCTTTAGTTTATTTCTGAATGCATTGGACCTAGCATAATGCCTAACACTAACAAAATTTAACAGAACATTCAGAAGAAATTTAAAAATAGAGGGGATCTTTTTAAAAAAGATAATAAAAAAGTAAAAAATCATTAGAATAAGTTTAACTTTCGTGAAGTTAACTGTTTTTAAAAGTCTGAAAAAGAACTAATTCTTATAAAATTGATTTCAGTTTATTATATCCATCCCGAAAATATATGGAGGTGAACAATTATAGCATTTGTACCTTATTTTAAATGAAAGATACTAAGAAAGATAAAATAAAGGTGGATAGATATATGGAAAGAAAAAAATAAAATAAAGGAGGAAATTGCCCATAGTTCTATCATATGATCACAACTACTATTAACATTTTGGCATTATTTTCAATCCTTAAAGTTTGTAAGTTTTTGAATTTCATACTTCAAGTAAGTATATTGTTTTTGATATTTTTAATTCAACAACTTGTTTACTTTATAAGCTTTTTCAATTTTATTATATACTACTAAGCATTTTAGAGGACTGAAGATTATTATTCATTTCTAACCTATTAACATTAACATTAAATCTTAACCTAAAAATATTTATTAACTAAATAGGGCTCACTATTAACAAGGTCACACTATTAACATTAAATCTTAACCTAAAAATATTTATTAACTAAATAGGGCTCATCTTCTCCACATTCTTTGGTAAAGTTTTCATTGTTGTTTTAATTATTTTAAAGTAAATGCTTTTTTCTTTTACTTTAACAATTTCATTTTTGAAAATCATTTTAATGAATATTATATTGTTCATATAGTTATAAATTTGCTGAAGCCCAATACATTGTTAGAGCTTTTTTCTTGGGTTGTGAAAGCTCATTTCTATGTTTTCTTGACTGAGTTTTTCAGATACTTTTTAATATTGCTTACTTTCAAAATATTCAATCAATTGAATGCTGCTCTTCTTCACCTTGCTAATTTATATTTTACTTTTCCCACTCCACTTTGATTTTCTCAACTTAGCTCATTTGTTTCCTGTCTATTTTTTTAAATAATGAAAGCATTTAAGTTTATGAATTCACGTTTTCCTCAATTCAAATAATTTTTTAATCTGTCTTTATTCTTAAATATTGACTTACAGTTATTGAAATTCCACCTTGAGTCAATATTTATGAGAGTACTTTCAAACATTCAAGCAGTTGAAAATAATTTTAAGTTATGTAAATTCATTTAATGTCAAGTTTTGTTCAATTATAATTACAAAATGTACTCTGAATGAATTTTCCTTTCTTTTGTTATTTTTTAATGTTTTCCATATGATCAACATTTAAATGCCATGGAGCCAAGAGTGCCTACAGTTGCAAACAGGAGAAGTGCATTCATCATCCAAGTGGAATCGAAGCACCCTCTTGATACAGAGGTAGAGTGGACATAACTATCCCAGGGTCCACAGAATGGAGGAATAGAGTACAAGTTAGAGTGGACTTACTGTTACTCTATTCTGGAACTAATGTGATTAGTAATGGAAGTAAATGTAGCACTGAGATGGAGAAAGTGGCCATGGGAATGGCTGAGGTGGGAATGGGAAGAAGAGATGTGATGTGGGGGCATTTTCAGGACTTGGAGGTGTCCTTGGTGGTACTGCAGGGACAGTTACTGGACATTGTATGTCCTCCCATGGCCCACTGGGTGGACTGGGAGAGATTGTAAACTGTAATGTGGACCATTGACCATGTGGTGCAGCAGTGCTCAGAGATGTGTTTTTACCAACTGCAATGAATGTCTCATGATGATGGAGGAGGTTGTGATTATGGGAGGAGTGGGGTGAGGGGGGTGGGGAGGTATATGGGGACCTCATATTTTTTTAATGTAACATTAAAAATTAATTAATTAATTAATTTTTAAAAATATTTAAATGTTTCCTTTAGCATATATCTCTGTTTTCTGATAATATTTTATTGTTTTTTTTAAAGGCTTAGTGTGATTATTCTTTAACGATTAATTGTGTATTTCTTTATCATAAAATTAAGTTTTATATATTTTGGGGCTTTCCCCCTAAATTGCATATTTTTATATCAATATTGATCTATTATTTGTTTTTCCTTGTTTCATTTGCTTTTATTTTTATCCTTTCTGTGTCATGTTATTTTAAACAAATAAACAAATCATGGATTTCTTTTTACAATACAGAATTTTGAAATGCTTTTTCATAGATGTATTTCAATGCCACACAATTTCTTTCTTTTTTTTTTTAAAGATTTATTTTTTTATTTATTTAATTCCCCTCCCCTCCCCTGGTTGTCTGTTTTCTGTGTCTTTTTGCTGCGTCTTGTTTCTTTGTCCACTTCTGTTGTCGTCAGCGGCAGGGGAAGTGTGGGTGGCGCCATTCCTCGACAGGCTGCTCCCTCCTTCGCGCTGGGCAGTTCTCCCTACGGGGGCGCACTCCTTGCGCGTGGGGCTCCCCTACGTGGGGGACACCCCCGCGTGGCACGGCACTCCTTGCGCGCATCAGCACTGTGCATGGGCCAGCTCTACACGGGTCAAGGAGGCCCGGGGTTTGAACCGTGGACCTCCCATGTGGTAGACGGACGCCCTAACCACTGGGCCAAAGTCCATTTCCCCACAATTTCTTGACTGCTATAATTTTCCTCTTGACAAATTAAAAATTTTTCAGGATATTATTCAACTGTTTGCTGATGTTCAAACCAGCAAATTAAAGTATGATGTCCTTAGATGAAAGATTAAGCAGAATATTTTTCTCTACTCAATTAACATTACTTGCCCTAAAATCTCGTGTTATAATTCCCAGAATAGAAAAAAAACCCAAAACCACTGTAATTTGAAATGTTTAATCTCATGGTTCCAACTAGTGTGATGATATTTTTGACATTTTTTAGATATATCTCTATGTATTCAAGTAGTTCATTGCTTAAAAAAAGCCAGTTCTTTCCTACTTTAATTTTCCTGCTTCTTGATTTATTTATTTGGATTCATATCTTGGCTACCTCTCACATGTATTTGAATAAATTTTAGAAATTATAAGCATAAGAAATTTATTTTTCTAGACCCTGCATATATAAAAAGTTTTACCTTTTAACTCATTTTGAGCAGCGACTTGGGTGAGTAAAGAATTCTAGGTTATAGCCTCTTTACCCTCAACATATTATAGGTATTACACCAGTGGATTCTGATATTTGGGTTGAGAGTAAGATGTCTCAGTTTTTATTTTTTAAGCTAATAAGCTATTTTCTGGATTGGTCTTTTTTTAAGTAGTTCTATATATAGCATTTATATTTTTCTTAATTTTTATTCTGTTTTTCCTTTGGATTCTGGCCTATTTTTAGATTACTAGCTAGTTGTTTGTTTCTCTGCTGGGATATTCATTATCTGCAATATGAATTTTTATCAAACCAATCCATTTTGTTTTCTGCATTGTCTTTCTCACATAAATTTGACTAGCAACACAGTGATGATTTGTTTTAATTATGAATATGATAGCAACCTAAATCTGTAGCATTACCTAAGTATTTGTACTATCAAATTTAATCTTCAGAATCAATCTTTAATGGGGGCTCTATTATCCCTATTACAGATGAGGAAAGGAAGGCTAAGGAAAATTATTTAATTCACTCAACATCCAACAATCGATAATTATTGAGTCAACTAATTCATTGGACTTCAGAGTCTAAGTTCTTCACAACTGGATTCAACTATCTTCTAAAACTTTTTTCTGTATTTTGTAGTGAATTCAGTTCTGAGAAACAATATTCCCTGACTTCCGTCTTTTTCTGCTATATAAACTTCTAAAAGTCTGAAATTTCTTTTTCTTCTGTTTATTATTTGGCTATGAAAAAACCTTATCAGATCTAGGAATAGAGAACAGTAAGGTTGACTGAATATCACTTAGTTGCTGTTTAGTTTTTTATGTCTGGCAGAATACAACTTTGTCTTTAAGTTGAATAGAAGGCTGGTGCACAGTTCTTACTGCAGGCATGCCTATCATATGAGAAGCTCATTTTAGTTCCACTTTTTGAAATAAACCATAGTCTCATCATCTAGACTGATGGTTCTCAAACATTCTGTGCATTCTCTGTTTCCCAGCTTTTTCTAAATAATTTCCATGATAATACCACATATAAGATCAAGATAATTCTTTGTTTTGTTTTGTTTTCATTGCACATAACTAACATGCAGGCACGTGGCTTCTCTTTTTTAACTAGAGAAGTTGTGTGTTTACAGAATAGTCATACTTAAAATACAGGATTTCCATATACCACCATATTATTAACACCTTGCATTGATGTGGCAATTATTTTACAATTTATGAAACCACATTTTTATAATTGTACTATTAACTCTGTCCATGGTTAAATTAGGGTTCATATATAAATGACGGTTCTCAGGTTTTCACGTTAATATGATCAGGTCTCTACCTCTGGCTGCTATGGATAGCACTGCTCTGGCCATGGAGGGAGGGTTCAGTGGGTATAGTCTTTCCCTAGCTACCACAGCACAACTAAACAAAAGGGTGTTGCTACTTTTAATCTACTGTATTACGGTATAATTTACATATAATGCAACTGTTCCAGTATATCATCAATAGGTTTTGATAAATATACTTACTCATGTAACTACCACCCAATCAATATGTTGAATATTTCCATTACCCCACAATGTATTCTGGATAGGAAATTCCTCCCATTCCTGCGTCAGACAAGCAGTGTCTTTTTCTCTCACTATAAAACATTTTTGCCTAGTCTAAAATTTTACATAAGTGGAATCATAATATATGTATGGGCTCTTTTTTGGGGGTAAGGGGATTCTGGCTACTTTCACCTGATAGGAAGTTTTTGTGATTGATCTTGTTGTTGCATATATATGCAGTTTGTTCTTTTTTGTTTGTGAAACTTATCCCATTTTATGACTATGCTAGAATGCATAGACCCACTTATCAATGAATATTTATGTTATTTACAGTTTTTGGCAATTATGAATAAAGCTGCAATGAAATTCTTTCATAGAATGTTCAAGTCAAGTCTGTGTAATCACAATTATCTAGTGGTAGATTTGCTAGGACATGCAGTAAGTACATATTTAACTTTATAAGAAGCTGCTAAATTGTTCTCCAAAGTAGGGATATAATTTTACATTTCCACCAGGAATGTAGGAGAGCTCCACAGTTCTCAAGTCCTTGCCAGAATTTGGTGTTTTCAGTCTTTAGTATTTTAGCCATTTTTATGGGTATATGGTACTCCCTCATTATGGTCTTAATTTGTACTTACCTGATGAATAAAGCTGTCTTTGAGCATATTATCATGATTACTACCCATATGTACATCTTCTGTTGAGAAATTTCTGCTCATTTTGCTCCTATTTAATTGGTTTACTTATTACTAAATTTTAGGAATTCTTTATATCTTGTTCATACAAGCTCCCTGTTAGATATATGTTTTGCAAATTATTTTCTCCCAGTCTGAGGCTTGCATTTTAATGTTCTTGATGTTTATTTTTTTAAATGTATTGAATTTTATGAAGTCCAGTTAATTAATTGTATCTTTTATTATTTCTGCTTATTCTGTCCTAAGAAATGATTGCCTATCTGAAGTTGATGAATATATCTCTACTTCTCTTGTAAAAGTTTTATATTTTAATTTTTACATTGACTATACTTTATTTCCAGCTAGCTTTTATGTGTTGTGAAGTTAAGGTGTGATTCATTTATATTTCTGTATATACAGCTGTTTCAGCATCATTTGTTCAAAAAACTTTCCTTCCTCCATTATCTTGGTATCAAAGATACCAAGATTGATACATAAAACTGTTAAAAGAATGAAAAGGCAACCCACAGACTGGGAGAAAATATCTATGAATCAAATATCAGACTAAAAGGATTGAATAGAGAATATGTAAAGAATTATCAAACTCAATAATGAGGGAAAAAAAGGCAAAACAGAAGAGAGAACGCAGCTGTAATAGCTTTGGCATATATATTATGATTGCCTTCCCAGAAGCATTGCATGGATAAGACTTTTTTCTTGATGTAAATATGTGCCCCTATTTTAATTAATTAAGGTCTAATTTTTACTCTTGATGCCTTTTATTATGTTCAGGGCTCTTTCCATTGGACTGATATTTCCCCGAAAGAAGAAAACTTAATTTAGTTGGACTATCAGCTTTGTCGCCAACAGCTTTTGGTATTTCCATTTCTCATATTGCCTAAAATGTTTCTCTGGTGTGAATGGATAAATATACCTTTCTAAAGTTATAAGACATATCAATTTGTATTTTCTATAATTTCTAGATCCAAATATAATAAATATTTTTAACTCCAAAAGATAAAATGAATGGAGAACCCCAAAATATACCCACATAAATTTGCCCAACTGATATTTGACAAAGGTGCAAAAGGAATTCAATGAAGGAAAGGTATCTTTGCCAACAAATAGTGTTGGAACTAGTGGACATCGATAGCCAAAAAAGTAAAGTGGACCTAAATCTTATATCTTATACAAAAATCACCTTAAAATGGGCCACAGACTTTCATGGAAAACATAAAAGTAAACAACTTTTAGAGAAAAAAAAAATAGAAAGACATCTTTGGGATATAAGATTAGGTAGACTGTAGACATGACACCAAAATAGTCTGCCAAAGGGAAAATTAATAAATTCTACTTCATCAAATTTTTAAAAATTATTTGTTAAAGACTCTGTTAGCAGACTAAAAAGACATGCTACATTCTTGCAGAAAATATTTGCAAACTACATATTCAGCCAACAATTAGTATCTAGGATATATAAACAACTTTCAAAGTGAATAGTAAAAAATATATAAATTATATTACAAAATGTATGAAAGATAGGCACAGACATTTCACTGAAGAGGATATACAGATGTCAAGTAAGAACATAAAAAGATATACATCACTAGCCGTCAGGGAAATGCATATTAAAACTACAATGAGATAGCACTACAAGTCTATCAGAATGACTAAAGTAAAATAGTGACAACACCAAATGCTGTGTAAGATGTGGAGAAATTGAACACCAATGTTAGTAATAATATCAATTGATAGAACCATTCTGGAAAATTTTGTCACTTTCTTTAAAAAACTAATTATGTAACTTTAGTATGAGCCAGCTATTGCACTCCTGAGCTTTTATCTCAGAGAAATGAACCATATGTTCATAGAAACACCCATACATAGATGTACATAGAAACTTTAATCATAATAGCAAAAAACTAAAAAGAGCCCAGATGTCCTTCTATGGATGAATGTTAAACAAACAATCCTTCCATCCTTTCTAAGAAATAGTATTCATGATGAAAAGGAAGGAACTCTAGATACATGCAAAAGGAAATACACACTCCAGCTGACTTTAAAAAGCCTATTCCATAATGTCATATCCATAATATTATATACTTTTTAATTCAATTTACATATTATTCTTGACATGAGAAAATTGTAGAGAATGATTACCAATATTTAAGCAGGAGAAAACTGAGTATGACTATAAAATGGCAACATCAAGATCTTCATGATGATGGAAACCTTTTGTATCTTGACTATTCCAATGTCAATGTCATGGTTATTAAAACATACCATAGTTTTCCAAGATAATACAGCTGGAAGAAACTAAGAAATGGGAACACACAATCTCTTCATATTATTTCTTACAACTGCAAGTAAATCTGCATTTATCTCAGAATAAAATTTTCCATTAAAAACTCATGAAATAAGCTTTAAAGTATAAAATTTTTAAAAATAAAAAAGTGGATAAAAAAATATAAAGTCTGCCTATACCAAAGGTTTGTAGTACAACTATTTTGGAAAAGAGTTAAGCAGTTTCCTGAAAGTTAAACATACACCTACTATATGTTCCAACCAGTCCCATCCTAAATATTTACTCACGAGAAATAAAGCATATGGCCATATAAAGACTTTTTCACTAATGTTCATTGATACTTTATTTGTAATGTCAAAAAATGGAAATAACTCAAAGGCCCATCAAAAGGTGATGAATAAACAAATTTGCTGTATTTGTCAGAACAACATTCCCACCTTTTAGTTTTAGCCAGACTAAAATTGGCTCATGACACTGTCCTTCCTCTCTGTCTACTGATAACCTAACTTCCAGTCTCAAACTCTGTGAGTTTGCTCAATTAGCTTAGGTCATATCATTGAGGTCATGTAATATTTGTTCTTCTGTGCCTGGCTTAATTCACTCAACATAATGTCTTCAAGATTCATCCATGTTATCCCATGTGACAAGACTGCAATCTTTCTTACAGCTGAATAATATTCCATTGTAGGTATATACCACAATTTCCTTATCCATTCATCTGTTGATGGACACTTCGGTTGGTTCCAACTTGTGGCAATAGTGGATAATTGCCCTATGAACATTGGCGCGCATATATGTGTTCCTGCTTTCAATTCTGGGTATGTATGCAGCAGTAGGATTGCTGGGTCATATGGCAGTTCTGTAGTTAGTTTCCTGAGTAACTGCCAACCTTTCCTCCACAATGGCTGCACAATTCTACATTCCCACCATCAGTGGATGAGGGTTCCCTTTCCTCCACATCCTCTCCAACACGGGTACTTCTCTGTTTTTTTAAAAATAACTGCCAGTCTAATAGTTATAAGATCATGTCTTATTGTAGTTTTGACTTATATTCTCCTAATAGCTAGTGATGTGGAACATTTTTTCATGTGCTTTTTAGCAATTTGTGTTTCTTCATTAGAAAAATGTCTATTAAAATCTCTTGCCATTTGTTAAATGTGTTGTTATTCTTTTTATTTTTGAGATGTAGGATTTCTTTATATATGCTGGATATCAGGCCTTTATCAGATAAATGCTTTCCAAATATATTCTCCCATTGAGTAGACTGCTTTTTAACTTTATTGACAAACTCCTTTGTAACCCTAAACTTTTTAATTTTCAGGAGGTCCCATTTACCTATTTTTCCTTTTGTTGCTTATGCTTTAGGTGTAAAGTTTATGAAATCATTTTCTACTACAAGATCTCATAGATGCTTCCCTACATTATCTTCCAATAGCTTTATGGTCTTGTCTCTTATATTAGATCTTTGACCCATCTTGGGTTAGTTTTTGTATAGGGTGTGAGATGGTGATCCTCTCTCATTCTTCTGATATGGATATCTAGTTTTCCAAGCACCATTTGTTGAAGAGACCATTTTGACCCAGTTGTGTGGGCCTAGTGGCCTTGTTGAATATCAGTTGACTGTATATGTGAAGATCTATATCAGAACTCTCAGTTTGATTCCATTGATCAGTATGTCTAGCCTTGTGCCAATACCATGCAGTTTTGACCACTGTAGCTTTGTAGTACGTTTTAAAGTCAGGTAGTGTGATTCCTCCAATTTCATTTTTCTCTTTCAATATGTTTTTGACTACTTAGGACCCCTTGCTCTTTCAAAAAATTGCATTATTAACTTTTCCAATTCAGTACAGTAGGCTATTGTTATTTTTGATGGAATTGTGTTAAATCTATAAATCAATTTGGGTAGGACAGACATCATTTAGTCTTCCAATCCATGAACACAGAACATTCATCCATTTATTTAGGTCTTCTTTAATTTCCATTAGTAGTGTTGTGTAGTTTTCTAAGTTCAAGTCCTTTACATCTTTAGTTAAGTTTATTCCTATATATTTGATTCTTTTACTTGCTATTGTAAATGGAATTTTTTTCTTGATTTCCTCCTCAGCTTGCTCAGTATTGGGGTACAGAAATGCTACCTATTTTTGTGCATTGATCTTATAACCTACCACTTTACTGAACTCATTTATCAGCTCTAGAAGCTTTGTTATAGATGTTTCAGGGCTGTCTACATTTAGGATCATGTTATCTGTGAATAGTGAATTTTTACTTCTTCCTTTCCAATTTGGATGCATTTTATTTCTTTTCCTTGCCAAAACACTTGAGCAAATACTTCAAATACAATGTTAAATAAGAGCAGTGGCAATGGGCATCTTTATCTTGTTCCAGTTCTTAGAGGGAAAGACTTTAGCATTTCACCATTGAATTTGATGTTAGCTGTGGGTTTTCATATATATGCTTTGCCATGTTGAGGAAGTTTTCTTCCATTCCTATTTTTTTTTTTAAGTATTTTACCAAGAAAGGATGCTGTATTTTGTCAAATGTCTTTTCTGCATTAATAGAGATGAACATGTGATCTTTTTCTTTCAATCTGCTAAGGTAGTGTATTACTTTGATTTTCTTATGTTGAACCATCCTTGCATGCTGGGATGAAACTCACTTGATCATGGTGTATAATTCAGTTGATGTGTTGTTGAATAAAATTAGCAAGTACTTTGTTGTGGATTTTAGCATCCAAGTTCATTAAAGAAATTGCTCTGAAGTTTGTTTGTTTTTTCTTGTGGCATCTTTATGTGACTTTGGTATTAGGGTGATTTTGGCATCACAGAGTGAGTTAGGCAATGTTCCCTCCACTTCTATTTATTGAAAGAGCTTAAGCAGGATTGGTGTTAGTTATTTCCAGAATGCTTGGTAGATTTCACCTGTGAAGCTATCAGGTCCTGGGCTCTTCTTAGTTGCAAAGTTTCTGAAGACTAATTCAATCTTGTTCCTTGTGATGGGTCTGTTGAGTTAATCAATTTCTTCCTTCATCAATGTAGGCTGCTTGTGTGTTTCTAGAAATTTGTTCATCCATCTAAGTTATTCACCTTTTTGGTGTACAATTTTTCAAAGTGACCTCTTATGATGCTCTTTAATTCTGTGGGATCAGTGGTAATATTCCCCTCCTCATTTTTCATTTAATGTATTTTCATCTTTCCTCTTTTTTCTTTGTTGTTCTAGCTGAGTTTGGCAATTTTATTAATCTTCTCAAAGAACCAGGTTTTAGTGTTGTTAATTTTTTCTAGTGTTTTCTTAATTTCATTTTCATTTAGCTCTGCTCTTATGTTTTTTTTTAATTTTGTTCTTTCTACTTGCTTTGGGATTAGTTTGTTGTTGTTTTCCTAGTTCCTCCAGGTGTGCAGTCAGGTCTTCAATTTTAGTTCTTTCTTCTTTTTTAATAAAGGCCTTTCTGACTATATTTTTCCCTCTCAGCTCTGCTTTTGCTGCATCCCATAAGTTTTGATTTGTTGTGCTCCCATTTCATTCAATTCAAGGTAGTTATTGATACCTTTTCCAGTTTCCTCCTTGACCCACTGATTGTCTCAATACAGGTCTGTGAAGAATATGTGTCAGCTCGGCCAGGTAATTGTGCCCAGTAGTTTGGTCAGGCAAGCACTGGGCTAATTTTAATACAAGGACATTTATGGACTTTAGTCACCAGTGAGTTTACTACATAGATGACTGATTACATCTACAATCAACCAAGGAGATTGCCATCAGAAATGAGTGGCCTTTTATCCTATCAGTTGAATGCCTTGAAAGGAGAAATGATTTCAGCATTCAGAGAGAATTTTCCAGTTTGACTTCAGACAGGCAGCATGTCCTAGGAACTCGTCAAAGTCCTTCATTGGAGCTCCTGGTTTGCAGTCTGCCTGTGGAATTTGAACTTGTGCATCCCCATGGTCACATGAGAGAATTTTATAAAATCTTATACTATTTACAGATATCTCCTGCTGATTCTGTTTTCCTAGAGAACCCTGACTAATTCAAGGTCCTTTGTATCTTTGGCTAGTGTATTAGTCAACCAAAGGGGTGCTGATGCAAAATACCAGAAATCTGTTGACTTTTATAAAGGGTGTTTATTTGAGGTAGAAGCTTACAGTTACCAGACCATAAAGCTTAGGTGACTTCCCTCACCAAATTCTGTTGCCATGTGTCAGAGCAAGATGGCTGCTGACTTCTACAAAGATTCAGGCTTCTTGGGTTCCTCTCTTCCTAGGGTTTGTTTCTCTCCAAGCTCTACTATCTCCACAAGGCCAGCTGTAGACTATTCAGGTGAATAGGTCATCTCTCTTTGAAGGCCTCTGTCGTGTCTAATGGAAACTTCTCTCCTTCTTTATGTATATGCTTCCCTGTGTGTTTTCTTCCTGGACTCCAGGATCAAAACTCCAACATCAAAACTCAAAATTCCACTCTCAGCTCTGCCATGTGGCTTTCTCTGTGAGTCCCCACCTACCAAGGTGGACTCAATGTTCTACTGGTATATCCCATCATTATGTATTTTCTCAATTACAGAATCTCATTTAAGCTTCCAAAATCCTGAGTATGGTTGATGGAATAGGTATGGTTGATGGAAAAAATTCCCACATGGATGAGTTCCAAGAGTTTGGGAAGGTAGGTCCATATGACCTGATGCGACTTAAAGCCCAAACCACCTAATCACCGGGTTGGTCTTTCTGGTGGTGCCAGATGTGACTGGCACCTCCCTGTTGTCTCATCAGTATGTGAATTATCAGATGTGGTCCTGGTTGCACCATAAAGAACAAAAGATATTCTGGACAGGAGAATGGGATATTCCAAAGTTTCAGAGATTGCTTCCTCAGGAACTGAAGACAAAATACAGCCAAATTTTTCATTAAACTGTATCAAGAGACCACAGAAAACCTCCTTGTGATCTACACCTGGGGGAGAGCAGCAGCAGTTTCTGTGAGAAAGGTGAGAAACTGCCAGGATCCTTCTGACCTTTCTTCCCTATGGAGCAAAAGCCTTTGGGGGAAGGCAGAAAACCCTGCTGCCTTTGCAGAGAAGACTATCAGTTGTAGTTGGAGGAAAGACTGAGGGTAAAAAACCCCTCTACCTCTGGGATAGGGGAAGTCAACATCCTGGGCCCACACCATTAGAGATCCCTTCCTGCCCAAAAAGTGGCAGGATTATTGAAAAGGTACCTCCTCTGAGAGCCTCTGAGTAATTCAAACTTTAATCTGTATATAATATCTTCTGACAAAACATGTCTACCATATTTTAATGATTCATGTACGTAGAGTTTTTCATTTAAAGAATCTGGTATGTGAAGGGCATAAAGTACTTTACTGAAAAGTATTTTAGGGGGAAAACAGCAAAATTTTTGAATATCAAAGATCTTCAATTCTCTTTCTCACTCTCCCCTCCTTCTTTCTCAGTAAGGGATCTGAAAAATAATAGAATAGAATCCTATTGTGTCATTTTTATTAACCTTTCTTAGTCTATGGAAGTCACCCCAATGGCCCCAAGACCATCATTTTACAATCTGGTAGTGATTGACAATACTCAACAGATGCTATTGCCCCATGATATAGCTTTGGTTTAATTAGGTCTTGGTCTATTGCGCTGCTCTTTATGCATCTATGCAGCATATTATTACAATATGAAAAGGGGCTTTGTTATTACGAGTGCACCATTGGGATCAGCAGAGTCTTCTAATTACATAAAAGTGTTCAGAAAGAGTAAGTCTGTTTGTGCCTAAAGATTTAAAGACACTATTGTAAGAGCTTTAAGGAGAATAATAAAAGTAATAATAAGTAAAATAGTCAAAATGTTAATCCCTGTCACTTTCCTATTAGTTAAAATACACTGATGTTCTTCATTTAACTGATGAGCTCTCTGAGATATTGGAAGTTTTAATAACTTGATCAAATCACACAAAAAAGAAAAGGTTGGATTTCACATGCAAATTGATCGCAAGCTCTATTTCTTTGCGGTTGATCATGTGATCAAAGAAGAATAATATACATATTTTGATTTACCATTATATTTCAGACTATTTTATTAAAAAGTGCATATTCCTAGGTCTAATTTCTGTTCCCTTCTCCTAAACATACCGAATCAGCATTTTTGGACTATATTTATGGGTATGTTTTTAACAAGCAACTCTGGAAAATTCTTATGAACAGTGAATTGAGAGCCCTTGTCATGACTACCTCCAATGGATGTCAGAATCCAGCACTTCATTAATAAATTTATTTGGCAATAGGTTATGGCAGCTTTTGAGTTGCTGTGCTTGACCTTCTTATATGGCAGGTAATTTTTGGAGCAGCATTTTAAGTTTTGCCCATCTCCAGGCTCAGGTCTAGTAAACCTACTACAGGGAACTTCCCTCACTGATTTTGACAAACCAGCTAATCTTCATCAGTGGTGTTGATGTTACCAAGCAAGGGCCCACTGCCCGACATGCACAGAGGCCAATACTATGGTATTTAGATTTTGAGAAAAGAAAGAACTTTAATGCAAGGTCAACCAGCATAGGGTAGGAATCATGTCTCAAATCTGACTCTTGATCTGAGAGTAAAGGGAGATTTTATGGGAATGGGAGGAGAGCAGTGGGGACAGAAGTGGGGAGGTTGACTTGGCATAGTCCAATTGTTAATTATGGAGCTGCCCATATGTGGTAGAGCAGATTTTAGACCAGACCTCTGGCCTTTATCTGCTTCTGATGTCTCCCTAGCCTCATAATCTTGGTTCCAAGGTAGGTGACCTCTGTTTCTGGTATCTCAAAGGTCATCTAAAGGACAAAAGTCAATGCTTTCTCCTGCACAGGTTATATGACTTTCAGTTAAACAATAGCAGAAGAAAAGGTTACAGGAATTGAGGACACCCTGCCAAATTGGTTTTGGACTGCCCAGGGTTTCAGTGACATCTGCCACCTTTGTCTGGCCTTGGATCACCTCACCTACCAGGAAAGTTTCCTACTTCAAGAAGCATTTGAGCAACTGTAAAATTAATGCCCTGTACAACTGAAGAGTAAATGAGGTAGAATGTAAATGAAGGAGGGAGCAAAAAGTAGGAAATTACTTCCCTAGAGAAAATTTTCATAGTAAAAAGAGAAAATGTAATGCATATACATACTTTTTGATGATCGTAGTCTGTATTTTCATTGAGCATCTGTTACATGCTTTGCTCTCTGCAAGATTACATAGATTTAAAGAGTGTCCAATAAGAGCCTTCACTAATAATTTTAGTAATTTATATTTAAGTGGTATTTTATAACTTCATAAAAATTTTGAACTAGATTATTTCACTTGATCCTCAAAACTCCTTTTAGTAGATAGGTTGATAATTTTTTTCTTCATTTTTGCAAGTATTTGTTAATCACTGAATGAATTTTGAATGTATTCAGAAATAAATAAACATAAGAGATTAAAATTCTTATCCATGGTCACACAGTTACTAAATTATCCAAGTAAGTTTTTTATCCATATCATGTAGCTGCATGTTTTTATGTTCTCCAAATAAGTTTATACTTCTTCCAATTTTCCTAAATATTTTTGCATTAGACTTTTTCTGACTGTCCTATATATCTCTGTAGCCTTAATTTCAAACATAGCGCCAATTAATGAATGAATATACCATATTATTTCTATCCTCAGGAGCTTGCTATCTTTTATTGCAAATAAATCTCTATAAAAGAAATGCATCAAAATACAGGGCAACATGTAAGCAAGCCATAGCAATGGATGCATTAACCATTTAAATATATTCATGGAGTTAAGAGGGAATTGAGGGAAGCGGACTTGGTCCAGTGGTTAGGGCGTCCGTCTACCACATGGGAGGTCTGCCGTTCAAACCCCAGGCCTCCTTGACCTGTGTGGAGCTGGCCCACATGCAGTGCTGATGTGCGCAAAGAGTGCTGTGCCACACAGGGGCGTCCCCTGTATAGGGGAGCCCCACGTGCAAGTGCAAGGAGTGTGCCCTGTAAGGAGAGCCACCCAGTGGCAAAGAAAGTGCAGCCTGCCCAGGAATGGCACCGCCCACACGGAGAGCTGACGCAACAAGAATACACAACAAAAAGAAACACAGATTCCCATGCCACTGACAACAACAGAAGTGGACAAAGAAGAAGATGCAGCAAATAGACACAGAGAACAGACAACTGGGGCGGGGGGAGGGAAGAGAAATAAATAAATAAATCTTAAAAAAAAAAAAAGAGGGAATTGAATTGTTGTGGTAGGCAGAATTTCTACAAAGCTTCCCAAATATATCCCATCCTGATCCCCAAAACCTATGATGAGATAGCACCCCTGTGATTATACTATGTTACCTGAATTTAGGGAAATTACCCAAGTGGGCCTGATCTAATCACACAATTCCTTAAAAGCAGAGAGCTTTCTCTAGCTGAAGACAAGTCAGAAATTTGAAGCATGAGAAGGTTTTGATGCACCTTTGCTAGCTTGGAGGTGGCCAGGCAGCCTTAAAGAACTGAGAAGGGCCCTCAGCTGGTAGCAAGTAAAGAAATGGAGACGTTGTCCTACAGTGCAAGGAATTGAATTCTGCTCATAATCTGAATGAGTCTCAAAGTAGAATTTTTCCAGAGCCTCCATATAAGAGCCTGGGCTGGCCAGTACCTTGATTTCAGATGTGAGATCCTGAGCATAGCATCTAGTAGCGTCAGTCTGTAGTCCTGACTTCCAGAATTGTGAAGCTAATAAATGGGTATTTTTAAAGCAACTACTTTTGTGGTAAGTGCTTATGCAGAAATAGAAACAAAGGCAATTGTAATGGTAGAGTTGTCAATGAAGTTCAACAGAACTTGTTTTTTTGAGAATGAAATAAGTGCCAATTTTATCAGTTCAGTATTGTTGCAGCAACAAATTACCACAAACTTAGTGGCTTAACACAACACACTTATCATCTTACAGTTCTGGAGATCAGATGTTAGAAATGAATTTCACTGCATAAAAATCAAGGTGTTGGTAGCACTGTGCTCTTTTCTAGAGAACACAGTGCTTGAGAGAATCTGCTTCCTAGTCTTCTCCAACTTCTAGAGTCCACCAGTATCTTAGTTTCCTAGAGCTGCTGTATCAAAGAACCACAAACTTGTTGGCTAAAACAATGAAATTTATTGTCTCACAGTTCTAGAGGCTAGAAGTCAAATCAAAGTGTTGGCAAGGCCATGGTCCCTCTGACAACTCTAGGAAAGAATCTGTTTGAAGCCTCTCTCCTGGCTTTTGGTGATTTGCCAGCACTCACTGGGCTTCCATATCTGCTTCAGGTACTCATATGGCATTGTCCCTTCGTCTGTCTGTCTGTTTTTAGTTCTCCCCTTTTTATAAGTCACCAGTTACTTTGGATTAAGGGCCCACCCAACTCCAGTATGGCCCTATTTTAAGCTGCCTAATCTCATCTGTAATGGCTCCAGTCCTAAATCTCAGACCTGTGAAGGTAACCCTATTAGAAATAGCATCCAAGATGAGGCTGAATTGGATTGGGTCAGGCCCTAATCAAATATGACTGGTGTCCTTTCAAGAAGAGAAAGTTGGACACAGAAAGCAAGATAAAGAGAATGCCATGAATTCCCAACAAACACCAGAAGTTAGGAGAAGCATGGTACAGATGTTTCCATACGGGTTTAAGAGAAAGCATGGGCCTGTCTGATACCTGATTTGGACTTCTGGCCTCCAGAACAGTGAGGCAACAAATTTCTATAGACTTTAGTCACCCTGTTTGTGGTACTTTGTTGCAGCAGCCCTAACGAACTAAGAAGCCACATTCTGAGGTACTGGGGATTAGTACTTGAACATGTCCTTTTTTGGGGGGAGGGGGCAAAATTCAACCCATAATGCCCATACTCCTTGGCTTGTAGGCCACTTCTCTCTTCAAATCAAGCAATGGCTGTTTGATTCTTTCTCACATTGCATCACTCTGACACTCTCTTACTTCCCTCCACCACTTGTAAGAGCCCTGGTGATTACATGGGGCCCACCTAGATAATCCAGAATGATCTCCCTGTCTCAAGGTCAGCTGATTAACAACCTTCATCCCACCTTCTACCTTAATTTTCCTTTGCCATATAACCTAACATAGTCACAGGTTCCATGACTTAGAACATGCATATCTTTGGAAGCCTGTTATTCTGCCTTCCCCATAATATTCAGGAAGTCGAGATACTTAGGTCAGACAGCAGATTGTGCAGACTCTTCTCTTTATAAAATATTCATTGTACTTTATTTTCATTTATGGATGAGATGTTTACTTATAAGTAGATTTTTCCTGGAGAAAGAAATGTTTGTAAAGGTGATGGGACTTGGCAGTCCATGAAATATTTGAATGCTTACATGTGGCAAGTTCTATCATGCTGTGAAATGTCCTATTTCCTGAGAATTGAGATGAGGGAATTTAAACTAGCAGTCATAATTTCTTAAATGGTATAAAGCTTTACTGTTGGAAAAATACTTTCCCAGACATTATCCCATTTACTTATAATGACATTTGTGAGGATTTTGGAGCCCCTCCTGGCCTGCGTTCCTCTCCTTTCTCACACAGATATTAAAGATACTCCAATTACAGCATTTATGAGTGTACTTTCATAATTCATTTAATATTTGTAATTAAATACAAGGAGATCTCTATATAACCAATGCTGTTATAGTACCTGGCACCTACTTATTCTAACATATTTATTGATATGAATGCATTTGGAGTAAATCATTCCTAATAATAAATCTATAGAGAAGGAAAAATAGATTAATTATGCTCGAGATCATCCTTATAGATGTGTTTCTCTGATTCTGATCTCACTATCTGAACTAAGCATACTTGTTGATGAAGATTTAGCTAAAGTTGTAAAACAAAATTTTTCAAATAATATGACTTTTTCTGTGATAATATTTTGTCAAAGTCTAAATTTGCTAACCTAAAATAATATCAGCTAAATGATGCATATTGTATGTTTTGCATTTTATGTTAATTAATATTATATATAAGTGCCTGTGTATATGCATGAATCAATAAATGTCTTTTCTCTCTCAAGAGGTTTAGATTTTAAGAACAGTATATAAGTCCACTCTAGTAATTGCCACTAAACCTTTTGAAATATAGACTTATGAAATTAATTTTTACAGCAGCATGAAGGGACTGTTTTAAATAAGAACTTTTCAGTTACATATTTCTTTAGGAAGGAAAATTAATTCCACATATTGACATAGCAGTCTCTTCTGCTTTTGCCTTTTCCCATGGTTTTTGTTTTTTGCTTTTTGTTTTTGTTAGATATCTTTATTATTAACTGCATCACATATTCCCCCTTCCTACAAACTTCTGGCACATGCCATGTGTTTATTTGTTTAATTGCTCATATTATACTCAGGCAGCAGCAAATGCTGATGAGTGCTCTTTCCTCTCTCATGTTTTTTTTTAATTCCTAATTGTACATTTTAATGCCCAATGATGGCAAGAAAACTAAAACTACCATATTTCTGCGATCTTATCTACAAGTAATTTCTTAGCTTATCTTTCTTTTTAGTGAATCACATTTAAAAATTTTCCGAATTTATAAACACTGTATCTACCAAGTAGCAACACCCACATTCCTCCTCCCTCAATCCTTTGGTTACCTCTAATCTGTTTTCTGTCTCTATAAATTTACTATTTCTGGATATTTCATATAAGTGAAATGATATAGTATTTTTTATGAGTCTTGGTATTTCACTCAGCATAATGTTTTCAAGATTTGTCCTCATTGCAGCATGTCTCAGAAGTTCATTCTTTTTTATGAAAATATTGCATTGTGAGCATGTACCACATTTTCTGTACTCATTCATCTGTTGATGGACACTTGAGTTGTTTCCACTTTTTGGCTATTATGATTAATGCTGCTATGAACATTGGTGTACAATATCTGTTTGAGTCCCTGTTTTCAATTTCTTTTGATATACCTAGGAGTAGAATTGTCAGGTTATCTGGTAAATCTATATTTAACTTTTTGAGGATACTGCTTTCCACATTGGCTGCCCTATTTCACAGTCACATCTCTTTCTTTTTGATATTAAGATAGAAACAGTCATATAATTAAACCATCACTGGACCGGGGAAGACTTAGATTCTAGATGGAACTTTCTATTTACTAGTTATGTGGCCTTGGGAAAACTATACAGCTATTCTGATTTTAAATTTTCATATCTATAAATTATGGAGGATATTTGCCATATAGAAAAGATTTTTCACATTTCAAAAATACACCAAGGGACAGAGGATAATATAATAGGTAACAAATTACTCATCACCCATCTTAAATAAGAGCTTAACATTATTGAAGTTTCAGTATAATCCTTCCTAATTATATTACCTTCCATTCATCCCATGGGGTAATCGTTAAACTTCATTTTGTGCAGATCATTGCAATATGCGTGTTTTGAATTTTACTACCTATGTATGAATCCTTAAGCAATATATTTTATATGTATTTTTTGTTCTGTATACTAAGGTTTATCTTAATTTCTTTTGATGGATATTTAGTATTTTTCCAAAGTTTTGTTATCATAATAATGTAGTAATCATTTTATACATGTCTCCTTGTGAATGTTGTGCAATAGTTTTGAGAGCAAATATCATTAGAAATGGAATTTATTGCATCATAGGTTATGCATGACTTCAACTACAGTTGAATTTGCCAGATTATTCTCTGAATTTGTTGCAACAATTTATACTCCCACAATGTATGAGAACTCCTGAGGGATGAAACGGGGTCCCTGTTATGGGACGAGCGGGGTCCCTGTTGCGGGACAAGTGGGGTCCCGTTGTAGGACGAGCGGGGTCCCTGTTAAGGGACGAGTGGGGTCCCATTGTGGGACGAGAGGGGTCCCTGGCATGGGGAAGAAAGCCTCGTATGGCTGCTGAGGCTTCCCTCGGGGGCTCCGAAGGCGTGGAGGGCGCACGACCCAGGAAGAAGTCGCGGAGACAGGCTGATGGCACAAGTCTGGTTTATTGCGGAAGGGGATGCAGATTTATAGGATTGGGGAGTGGTGTGGCAGGTTCTGATTGGCTAGGGCAAATGCTGTTTCCATATAAGGCAATGTTCTGGCATTGGGCTAGTGATTGGCCAGTAGAGTATGTGCTAACTCTTGATAGGCTGACACTGTTACTAAGCTGATAGGTGGTTGTAAGCTGTTGCTGGGCAAACAGCTACTAAGAGATTAGGTTTAAGGGAGGGGGGAGGGGAAGTGAGAGCTGGGCTAGGCGGGAGATAGGAAGGGGGAGGGCGGTGCCGGCTAGCCGTTAGCAGCAAAGGCCTAGTCAGGCGTGGTCACCTTGTCTAGGCCCAGTGGGCAGAGGCGGTGTCACCTCTTGCCGCACTGTTTGCCACTGAGGCAAGCCGGGTGCCCCTCCTCCCACAAACTCCCATTGTTCAGCAGGCTCACCAACATTTGGTTTGGGATGTAAAATGATACACCAGTGTTTTTTTACTTTTTTTTTTAAAAGATTTTATTTTTGATTTATTTCTCTCTCCTTCCCCTCCCTGCCCTTTGTCTGCTCTCTGTGTCCATTCGCTGTGTGTTCTTCTGTGACCGCTTCTATCCTTATCAGCGGCACCGGGAATCTGTTTCTTTTTGTTGCGTCATCTTGCTGTGTCAGCTCTCTGTGTGTGTGGTGCCATTTTTGGGCAGGCTGCACTTTCTTTCGCACTGGGCGGCTCTCCTTATGGGGCGCACTCCTTGCGCGTGGGGCTCCCCTACACGGGGACACCCCTGCGTGGCACGGCACTCCTTGTGCATATCAACACTGCACATGGGCCAGCTCCACATGGGTCAAGGAGGCCCGGGGTTTGAACTGCGGACCTCCCATGTGATAGGTGGATGCCCGAGCCATTGTACCTAGTCCGCTTCCCCCAATTTTTTTTTAAATTAAATTTTAACAGATTTATTGAGTTATGACTGATTTACAATAAACTGCAGTTAAAGTGTAAAATTTTGATGACTTGGCATATACATATACATACACACACATCCCTGTGAAACAATCACTATAATCCAGATAAGAAACATTCATAACCCCCAAAGTTTCATTACATCCCTTTGTAAGTCTGTTCTCTTCATTTATTTGTCCTCTACTCCTATCCCTGTCCACTGATCTATTTTTTGTCCTTACAGATTAGTTAGCATTTTCTAAATCTTTTATAAAAATGAAATAACACTATGTATTATTCATGTCTACCTTCTTGATTTAGTCCAATTATTTTGAGATTCATCCATAGTGTAGCTATAAACATACACATATAAGCCTGCATGGACATATGCTTTCTTTCTCTTGTGCAAATTCCTAAGAGTCAACAGCAGGCTCATATGGTAGGTATATATGTCAATTTTTAAAGGAACTGGAAATATTTTCCACAGTGGGTTTACCAGTGTATAGCCTGACCAGTTGTATATGAAAGTTTTGAGGGTTCTTTATATATTCTGGTTACAAGTCCTTTTTCAAATATATGATTTGCAGAGAGCTGCTCCTGTCATAGCTAAAAATATTTTGCCTACCAAAAAATCATAAAGGTTCTATCATAATTATTCTTCCAGAAATTTTATAATTTTAGGTTTTACATATAAGTCTATGTTCCATTTAGATTAATTTTGTATATGATGCAAGGAAAAGATCAAAGTTCATTTTTTTTAATGTGGATATATAATAGGTCAGTATTATTGTTGAACAAATTCTTTTATTGTCACTGAACTGCCTTTGTGCCTTTAAAAATCATTTGTCCATTGGTGGGGGTCTATTTCAGGACTCTTGCTTAGTTCTTCATCATCCATTTTTTTGTCCATATCCCAGTGTCTTTATTACTATAGCTTAATAATAAGCATTAAAGTCAGGAAGTGACAATGCAAATTTTCCCTTCTTTTCAAAACTTTGGGTTATTTTTGGCAATACTAGGTCATTTGCATTTCTTCTATAAATTTTAAAAAGAGCTTATCAATTTCTATTTTAAAAAGCTAAGAATAGCATTGAATCTACAAATCAATTTTAGAATTGATATTTTAATAGTATTGATTCTTCTTGTGCATGACCTTGGACTATTTCTTCATTTATTTAGATCTTCTTAGTTTTCTGTGTATAGTCTTTTGAATTTTCATCAGATTTATCCTAAAGTATTTCATATTTTATGCCATTATAAATGGTACTTTTTAAATTTCAATTTTCAATTGTTGCTAGCACATTGAAATGCAATTCTTTCTTGTACAGAGCAACTGGCGCAATTCACTTATTAGTTTTAGTAGCTTTTTTTGGTAGAATATATTGAATGCTACATAGAAATCATGTTGTCTGTGAATAAAGACAAATTTTACTTCCCCTTTTACAATATGATTTTTTATTACATTTATCTGTCCTGTTATACTAGTTATAATTTCCACCACACTGTTGATTAGAAGTGGTCAGAGTCTTGTATCTGTCTTAAGGGCAATGCGTTTTGTTTTTCACCATTAAGTTTGATACTAACTGTAGGCTTTTCAAAGATGTTCTTTATAAGTTTGTGTTAGTTACCTTCTGTGTCAGGGGCCCTGATACTATCCCCTGATTTGGTGATTTGGTAAAAGCTCTTAAAAGTCTCAGAAGTATTTATACTCACCTGTTATACAATGTATCACAATGAAAGACTACAAGGCAAAATCAGCAAATAAAAAAGGCCTATTGGGAGAAGTCTAGAGGAAAGCACACATATGCTTCCAAGAGTCCTCTCCCAGGGGAGTCACACAGGAAACATTTAAACCCTCTGGCACTGGGTTATGACAACATGTACAGTATTGTCTACCAGGGAACTTCACCTGAGTCCTGGAGTCCAGGGATTTTATTGGGGATCTGTCGTGTTCCCCAATGATGCCTGTGTGACTGACTGTAGTAACTGAAGCTCCAGACCCCACAGGAGGAAAGCAGGTGTTTACCATAAATCACATTGTTTGCACAAACTATCCAGACAAGCTGGTATAGCATGGTGCAAGGCTTCAAGCATGAAAAACACTATTATCACTTAGAACATTCCAAGAGCTCAATTCCCAGGAGACAGTGTAGGACTGTTCTGGAAAAACAGATGCTTCTTGGGAATGTGCAAGTTTTTAGTAACTCAGGCCTGCTGAGTTAATTTTCTTTTCTATTCTAGGTTTATAGAAAGTTTTTTTTTTTTTTTAAATCAGGATTGAATGTTTGATTTTGTGAAAAACTTTGGTGTATTTGCATCTTCTTGAGATTATCATAAGGTTTCTCTTATTTAGATTCTAAATGCGGTTAAATGCACTGATTGATTTTCAATATTAAAATGAAACGTGCATTTTTAGCATGAACCCACTTGGTCATGATGTATTTCAATTTATATATGTTGTTGGACATCTTCTTTTCTTTCTGTTCTATCAATTATTGAGAGAGGGTTATTGAAACCTCCAACTATAATTCTGGATTTGCCTGTTTCAACTTGCATTTCTATCATTATTTGTTTCTTTTATTTTGAATTGCTGTTGCTATAAAACATTAGACTTTTTATTTCTTCTTGATAAATTTACCCCTTTATCATTATTCAGTGATCTTCTGTGTCACTGGTAATATTCTTTTCTCTGAAATCTGCTAGGTCTAGAATAGCCACTCCAGCTTTCTCTTGATTAGTGCGAGAGAAAGAGAAGTGATACTTTCTCTTGATAGTATCTTTTTCTATCATTTCACTTATAACTTACTTTGCCTTTATAAATGAAGCATGGTTCTTGTAGGCAGATGTAGTTGAGTCTTTCTTTTTCATCCAGTCTGACAATCTCTCCCTTTTAGTTGGGATATTTAGATATTTTTCATTTAATGTGATTATTGATATGATTATGTTTAAATTTTATTAACTATTTGTTTCCTTTTAGTGTCACCTGCTATTTTTTCCTTTCTCCTCCTTCGCTGACTTCTATTGGTTTAATTGAAAATTTTAATTCCCTTTTATTTCCTCTATTTTCTTATTTACTCTGTGCTTTGCTATTTAGTGATTATTTTTGAGTTTGTTGTATACATATTTAAATTATCCCCCTCTAACTTTGAGTGATATATGCCTCTTCAAAGAAGAGCTCTTTAGAGTGCTATTAATTCCCCATTACTAAGATAAGACTCTTCTGTGTACTCTACCTAATGTCCCATGAATCATGATAAGATTTTCATTTGGGTTGGCGAGAGCAGTCACTATTCCCAGCACTGAACTCTTTAACTCCTTTGGATGGTTCTTTCCCCAGCTTTAGGCATTTTCCTATCATTTCTCAGTTGAATGCTGAATGCATAGGATATCTGCGAAGATATGTGAATCTCAGCTCCCTCTCAGCTCCATCTACCCAGCTCAGGAAGTCTATTAGGCTCCTCCTAGTGTATCAGTTTATTATCGCTGCTCTAAAAAATTACCACAAATTTAGTGACTTAAAACAACACAAATTTATTATCCTATAGTTCTGTAGACTAAAAGTCCACCACGAATCTCATAGGATAAAAGTCAAGGTGTCAGCAGGGCTGAGTTCTTTCTCAATGTACTAGGGGAGAATCAAATCCTTGCCTTTTCCAAATTCTAGATGCTAATCACATTCCTTGGCTTGTGGCCACTTTCCTTCATCTTCAGAGTCAACACTGTTGCATCTCTCTTCTGAAATCACATCTCTCCATTACTTTGAACTCAGAAAGGAAAGTTTCTCTGATTTTAAGGACTCATGCAATTAGTTTGGGCCCACCTTGATAATCTAGGATAATCTCCCATCTCATGGCCCTCAATTTAATCAACACCTGCAAAAATCCCTTTGCCATGTAGGGTAACATAATTACAGATTTAGTGTATTAGGATATGGGCATCTTTAGGAGACCACATTTTTCTGCCCTTTGCAACTGGGTGCCTTCTCACTGTACCATAATTTAGGGACTTTCTCAAGTCAGGAAACTGGGACAATTAGAGGGCTTTACTCCATTGTTTCTCATTGCTAAAGACTCCGAGTACTGGGAAATGGATGTGGCTCAAACAATTGGGCTCCCACCTACTATATAGGAGGTCCAGGGTTCACTGCCCAGGGCCTGCTGGTGAAGGCACGTGGCGAGCTGGTCCATGCAGAGTGCTGGCCCATGCTGGATTGCCATCTTGTGCAGGAGTGTCCCCCTGCATGGGAATACTGCCCAGTGCGTTAAAGCTGCCCCACGCAGGACTGCCGGCTGACCCGTTGCAAGATGATGCAACGAGAGACACAGAGGAGAGAAAATAAGAAGAGGAAAATAAGAACAGGGAGTTAAGGTGGTGCAAGAGAGTAATCACTTCTCTCCCACTCCAGAGGATACCAGGGTGGGTTCCCAGAGCTGCCTAATGAGAATACAAGCAGACACAGAAGAACACACAGCAAATGGACACAGAAAGCAGACAACAGGGAGAACAGGGGGTGGCAGGAAATAAATTAAAAAAAAATAAATCTTAAAAAAAAAAGACTCAGTATACTATCCAATGTCTTGAACTCTGTGATTTCATATATTTTGTCTTTTTTATTATTTTAGGTGAGAGTAAACACAATTTTTGTTATGCTGTCTTCGCTAGAAGCAGAAGTCCTCAGTATGACATTGTTTTAAATTGAAATCCTTGATTTTTCATGAAGTTGAATATCTTTCAGTTTCTTTTTTTCTCTTGTCATTTGCTTTTACCATTCAGTTTTCCTTGTTTTGGAATTGCCCCTTCATTTCCTGTTTTAAATTTTCTATTGATAAGTTTACATTTTTCTATTGTTTTATAGAAATCATGCTATAGATAATATTTTATAAATTTTATGCAATTTAAATATTTTCCTGATTATGCAGTTTATTGTATTTACACTTGTTAATGAAGAATTTTGATCCAGGGAAAGGTTTACTATCATTATAATCAAATTTTATAATTTGGCCTTAAGAAATCTTTCCCTGTCATACAGACATAGAGATATGCTATCCTGTATTTCTCTTAAAAATTAAATTTTTTCTTTTCACAAAAGGCCTTTAATTATCTGAAATGTATGAAGTAGAGATCCCCATAATTTTTATGTGAATATCAAATTGTGCCACTTATTTACTAATCCATCCTTTTATATTGATTTATGGATTCCTTTGAAATTTCCTTAGGTGCAGTCTTTTGGTGATGAATTCTTGCTTGGCTGAAAAATAAGTTTGATATCACCTTCATTTTTTAAGGATATTTTCTTTTCATGAATAATTTTAGTTTGGTTAGTATTTTCTTTTAGCTGTTAAGCATATCATTCCACTGTCTACTGGTTTTCACTGTTTTTGTTTAGAAATCACTTGTAAATTTCTGTTGCTCTTTTGATGGTAGTTTTATTCTATCTGGCTGCTTTAAAATTTTCCTTTTTTTTTTTTTTTGGTTTTCAAAAGTTTTACTATGATAGACTTCAGTGTAGTTTTCTTTTTATTTACCACATGTAAGGATAACTTTTTGCCTCTTTAATTTGATACATCTTGTGTTAGTTTTGAAAATTTCTTGGATTTTGATTCACTCTCAACTCTCTCTTCTTAAATGCCAATTACATGGCAAGTTTTTCTTTTGATCTTTTTTTGTATTTTCCACCCTTTGGTCTCTTTGTTTCAGTCCAGATCTTTTTTACTAACCTATCTTCGACTCCACAAATTATTTCTTTATCTTGACCTAATATGCAATTAAATCCATACAAAGAGCTTTAATTATAAATTAATTTCAAGTAATGAATACTTCATAATTTCTAAATAATTATTTTTATATTCTTTCTACTTCGTTTCCATGATTCACCATCTTATCAATTAATTTTTCAAATATATTAACCACATAAAGTATAGTTCTGGTTATGAAAACAATATCTAGGTTTCTTATGGATATCTCTTCATTTTATTTTTCTCTTGGTTTTCAGGCAATGATCTGTATGCCTGTTTATTTCTGATGGTGTGCCAGAAACCGTGGAAGAAAATTAAAGAGCTACTTTGAGGCTGTGAACGATGCTGTCTTCCTCCATATGTAATTTACTTTCTGTTCTGTAGAGCAGCTTGGGCTTCAAATACAATTATTCAAAATACACAGCAGAAGGTGAAAGGTACTCCCAAAAGTCAGAGTTGAAAGGCAATAAGCATTCAAAGGAAAGATATATTCTTTTGTAGCAGAAGAATCCAGAATGTTTTCATTAAAGAGTTGTGGTTTGAGGATTCGTAGGATCTGTATGGATAGTTAGGAGCTTGACATACATAGATTAAACAATAGCCTGAGCAAGGGAAGCAGAGACAATGAGTCAGAAAAGTAACTTTTGAAAAAGACATTGTTGAGGTTGATCTAATCTATTCAAACCCGTACAGAAATACAAGCTTATTATTACCATTCTCCCTTTTCTATAGATAAGTTGAGATCATCCTTGGAAACAGATTCACTTTGGAATAATCAAGAGAAAAATAAGAAATGCTGGCTCTCTGTCCCTTCTCTACGCACAATATTTAATTTTTATTTGAAGAATATTGCTACTATTCTGCAAGGTATTCAAGTATAGTAGCCTAGGCAATATTTTCTCATAGAGTGAGAGTGCACTTTCCTTTCAACAATGTACCAGTGAACTTAAATTTTAACTGTTTCCATCACACCAAAGCTCCATCCCATATATATCTATTTAGAACCTAAATCCCCAGAATGCATTGAGTAAAATAACATTGGTAAGTTTATCTCCACAACTAAGAGTTTCATCTATAAAATGGAAATTTAGTGACCCATATATTTGTTCATTTAACAAATATTAACAAAGCATCTTTACGGACCAGACACTTTGCTAGTATGTAGAATACTTTAATAATAGGGTTGTTGTGAGAAGTAAAGTAAATAACTTATATAAAGCACTTAAGTCAATGTCTGGCATATAATAATTCTTAATAAATGTTCACAATTTTTATTAGCCATTTTATATGAAAGAAATCGATTATTTACTTGTTAAAGTTCATGTAAGTCCAGTGAAGAGAAATAAAGCTGTTTTCTGTGTTGACCTTGAAGAACCAAAGAATATTATTGTAGCAAACCACAGTGCCCTCTTACCAAATGCTACCACACAAATGTGCACAGTGCACTGCTTCGTGCACACACACAATTTTTCTGTGTTGCGCTCTCTTTTTTTCTGAATGCCTAGCATCCTGATGTTACCACACATTGTGTTATTATCCCAACTATCCCAGCCTAAGCTCTGCAATATAATGCCACATCTTGAAATTCATACTTAAGATAATTTTGTCTACTTCATTTCTTCTACATATCTCGTTCTTCTCTCCCAAAAACATTACTTCATTTCATTTCAGAGATACCTATTATTTTTCCATACTGAAGAAAGTTGGCATTTTTTCATACTTGCAAAGATTTCAGACATTCTGAAAAAGGGCTGGTGAGATACTATAATATTCCTTTAATCTCTTTCCCCTGGAAAACCAGGGTGTCCTTAACACTAGATAGGTATTTTGAAGATAATATGTGGCCTTTAACATCAAGCCAAGTAATCAGATTTGTCTTGTGTTCAGTGAAAAGCCATTTGTGCCTCTTAGACATATATCCCAGTCTACAGTTCAGAAAGTTTATCTGGACAACCTTCATGGATTGAACAATGAAGAGCTAGAGAGTGTGGCAATACTCCAGGGGATGGAAAAGAGTCTAAACTAGGTTAGTTGCATTAAAAGTTGAAAATTCAGGAATAAACAGACCTGGTAGCATAAAAATAACAATACCAACCAAACCTGTTGTACTTTTGAAGTAAAGTAAATGTGAATAAAAAGCTTTAAAAAAAATTTTTAGGACTATGGAATAATTAAAACAAAGTTGTATCCTAATCAATAAAATATATAATTTGAGGACATTTTTTTTTCAGAAGGTACTGGGGATTGAACTCAGAACCTCATATGTGGGAAGCAGATGTTTAACCACTGAGCTATAACTGCTCCCAGACATTTCTTTTTTGATAAGTTCCAATCCTTGTTTGCTTTCTTTAACAAATAATTTTCTCCTTCTGGATAGTGAAAGATGACTTTATTTTTGTTTGTTTGCTTTTGTTTAATTTGAAGCCTCGGGTCAATAATTTTGTACTCGCAATAGAATGTTTAAATAATACCCAGCAACATAAAAGTCACATTCTTAGTTGTAGTGAGGTCCAGAATACTGAATTGGTAGTCAAAGGTGTTGTCCTTTCTTTGCTTCCTCCACTGACTTTGTGTGCTGCAATGACAATGACCCTGTAGGACTTGAAGCCACATGGTGAAAATAGCAAAGCTTCAGTCAATGTAGGTCCTAAATGACTGTGAAGAGCAGTTTCTTCTTCCCCCTGATTTCAAATACTTTTGAACAAGCACAAAAGAAGGAACGAAATCCATGGTGTTTGGAATCATTCTACTTCCACTAGACCACCCTTATCTCTAATGATAATGCCAGCCCTGCCTGGCAGTCCTTCTGGGCCATGCCTTCTTCAGTGCACATCACCGTAAGAAAACTACCAAGAATGTAAAAATATAAATCACAATGACCTGATTAGATTCTCATAATGTGCTTGATATGTGGAAGGACTGAGATGATTATGCCCATTTTGCAGATGAAAAAAAAAATGACTCTGGATATGTAATGTAACTGAGCCAGAATTGAGTAAAATGATCATAGATTGTTGATTTGCAGGCAAACTTTGAGTTTAGTTGTTTTTGAGTGTTTAAGTAGTAGAAGTCTTTCTTCAAATGACATTATATTAAGAATCCCTTATAAGGAACAGATTTCACTTCTGATTGAAACCATGCAGGAGTTACAGTGTTGAGAAGGAGAGGTCCAGAACTGAGCCAAGAGGTTCTCTCCTTCATTATTTCCTCCCTTTTCCCCACTACACTTTCATAGGCTTGCTAGGTCTACATAAAATACTGTTCACAGTGCATTTATAGATTAGCTAACTGAAGCTGTGGGAATTCATGGTATGAGGCAAAACGAACTAACTTCATATCACACTTGAATTCTTCTGGCTTTTTACTCCCTGTACTTTATTCTCTGCCTGGGATGCTTTTTCTTATTCTCCTCTTTTGGTAATCTTAATCACATTTCACAGTCTATATCCATGAAGATTGTTTTAGTTTCCTATACTGCAATAACAACTTATCACAATATTGGGGATTTAGAACTACACGAATTTTTCTCAGTTTCTGTCTGTCCAGAATCCAGGTAGGCTTGGCTGGGTCCTCTGCTCTAGGTTTCACAAAGCCCAAATCAAGACGTTGACAGTGCTGTATTCTCCACTGGATGCTCTGGGGAAGAATCCACTTCTAAGATGATTCAGGTTTTTGGCACAACTCGTCTCCTTGGGGTCTTAAAGTGTGAGATCGTTGCTTCCCTGCTGCTTGTCGGCCAGGCACTGATCTTTGCTCCTAGGGGTCTTCAGCCTTCCCTCTCATGCTTTGCATGTGGTCCCCTCTAGCAATGGTGGGTTGAGTTCCTCTCATGTTTCAAATCTCTCCACTACATCTCTCTGCCTTTCTTTTCTTCCGTCAGCTGGGAGAATGCTTTGCTTTTAAGAGTTCATGCGATTTACACCGGGCCAACCTGAATAATCCAAAATAATCTCCCTAATTTAAAATAAATTGATTAGCAACCTTAGTTACATTTGCGGTGCCTCTTTGTTCATGAAATGCAGCATAGTCTCTGGAGTGACACTGGTGACAAAAGTCACAGGGACCAAAATGTTCCCTACCACAAAACCTTTCCTGAAAATCAGCTAAAGTGAGCTCACCTCCATGAGAAACTAGCTTTCTTTGTTAGTACTTCTCATAGGTCATTTACCTTATTCTGCCTTATGTTAAAGTCATGTATGTAATGGCCTTACTTTTCTTGTTCAATTGTAAGACCCATCTGATGACGGTTACTCATATTTTTCACCCCTTCGTGTCTAGCAGAGCAGGCATGCTAAGGAATTACAATGACTTAAACTGAGTAACCCAAGGTCATACTGTTAATAACAACAGAGGCAGGGCTAGAATAAGACTTATGTCCCAGCATTTCCTCCTCAATAATACACTGCCTTTCAAAGATCCAGGTACCTTGCTCCTTTATTTCAAGCTTAAGAGAATGCTAGCATTTGTCTGCATAAAAAATGCTGAGCATAGCACCAGAGCACCACAGCACCTTTGATAGATACGGAGAGAGAGAATATAATAGGAAATACAGCTATGCTTTACTTTCTTTTCCAGAACTCCCATGCCCCCATCATCACCTATCCAACATCATTTTAAATGTGGATTTTGTTTCTTACATTTTAAGGAACTATGTTTTTTATCCTTTCCTTAAAAGAGAAGATGTAGGCTTATGTAAAACCCATTTAAAACCTTGATTTATCTGTAATCTGGGCTAAGCATCTGGTACTCTCTTCTATTAAATGCTTCAGTGAGCAGTCACACTCAAGTTCCAATGAACCCCAATGTTTTTCTTAGATGCCATCTTAATTTACCAACCTGCCTTTAGCCTAAAGGCTTTTCTCTTTTCCTTTTCAGTTGCTACCCTGCTGAGATCCTGTCTGTACGTTCTAGGGGAGAATTTCTCATCTTGGTGGAGTGATTCTGCTGGCATGTGTGGCTGACATGGTAAACCTTTCAAAATTATAACAAGTTGATCTTCTCGGACTGAACAAAAGTGGGGGTGGGCGGCACAGAAATGAACAATATAGCATTGCTTAAGCTAAATCTTTCCATAATAGAGATAGCAGTGGTGTGCTATCCTAAACCTTGAAATGGAACCAGATGATATGAATTCAAGCACAGTCTCTGCCATCCTCTGCCCTTGTTGGCCTTTGGAAAATTACATACTGTCTTGGCCTCAGGTACCTTAGCCACAGAGGGAAAAACACATGCCTCTCTCTTTTTTTTTTTTTTTTTTGGTTATTTTTGAAATGATAGACTGTTCTTTATGAGTTATAAAGAACAATACCACTTATTATCAACAGTAATAATCTACTTTAGGTATATATAAATATATAAGCATTGTCATCATTCCTCTTTTTTCAGAGAAAATTGAAGAACAGATATGCTTGAGGTTTGGCTCAAAGTCAAACAGCAAGTTAGCAAAGGTCCTAAGGTTAGAGTTTAACAGGCCATGATTCCCATTAGATTCAGTAATTCCCTGATGCTGCCCAAGCCAAAATGTTTCTCTACAAAATTATTGAAAATAGAAGAGGATGCACATCTTAATTGTAATTTCCTTGTATTTTCCAGAATTAAATGGAAGGCTGTTAGGGACTTTTACTCATTTTCCAAAGAAGTTTTTAATTTATAAAATGTGCCCATTTTCATCACATCTTTATATTTAACTTTCATCTTGCCCAGCATTCAAATCCCCTGCTAGATAAAATTCACTTCTATATTTGTTCTGGGGATGATTGCTAGCATTCACCACATCTTTATTTACTCATCCACTGATAGGAGGCAATTTTGTTTGTTTGTTTTTAGGAGGCACCAGGGATTGAACCCCAGACCTAGTACATGGGAAGCAGGTGCTCAACCACTTGAGCTACATCCTTTCCCTGATAGGAGGCAATTTGATGGCTGTTGCCTTAATCCAGGGCAGGTGTATAAACAGAGCAGCACAACAGTAAGGCTGCTCTTTTCTTCATTCCCATATCTAAGAAAGAACAAATTTTTAAAAATCTGTAATGATCTGACTTATTTATATTATACCCTTCATTAAAGGATAAAGTCTTGTCCTTCCAAAATAAATAAAGAACTACTCAAAAGGATTTGCTTCAAAATAATTCAGTTGGCAGAATGAAAAGCCACTGACTGTAGATCAGGTGGAAGTGGGCTGGAGGCAAAACATGATTGCCTAGGAATTGATAGTTGATGAAGCTGTATTAGGGGTATATTAATTCTCATACAATTATGTGTACTGCTTACACATTTGAAAATTTTTATAGCAAATGTTAAATAAATCCAATTTATAGTAAGAGTTGCAAGTACCATAAAAAGCACATTGCTATTAGATCTTATGTTGAGTGAAGTAAGACAGTCAATGAAGGCCAAATATTTCAAGACCTCACTGATATGGCTTAAACAAAATGAGCAGACTCACAGAGCTAGAGTCTAGAAGATAGGGTATCAGAAAACAGAAAGGGAGAAGGTGATGAGATGATGCTCAATATGGGCAAAATCTATGATAAGGTGGAAGCAGACAGTTGATGGTGGAGATAGTGGTGTGCAGTGATGTGATTGGGTTCAATGGTACAGGAATGTGAGGGGGAACAGGTAGTGGAGTTGTTAAGTTATCCATGGAACTGGGGGGAGTGTTGGAGATAGGAGCAGGTGAACTTTGAGGATTTGTAGGTCTGTGCTTTAAGCAACAAAGTTGGGAATGCTCTTTTGGCAAATATGGCAGTGGACAGTTACTGGTCCAGGGCATAGGGATGGGGGGATATGTGGGATTGGTTGCAGCTGGGGCATCCTTCTATGGAATATGAAAGTATTCATCTTGTCATATTGTATTATTTCAGTGGATGGAGACCATAAACAAGAAATATTAAACTCCCATCCTGGGGAGAACTGCTATGTGCTCAATTAGAATAGCAAGAATCTCTCAAGAACATAGGCAGTGCCTAATAAAAGAAAGCAGGCCAGTACATCAAGACCTCAATATTATTACATGTTACTATGAGCCTTATTCTTTGAAAATTGAAATTTAGTGAGTACCATAGGTTCTGAGGTGAGGGGGAGATAAAAATAAAATAAATGGAACATAGAGCATTGTAATTGTTCTGCATGATCTGGCAATGATGGATACAGGCCATTTTAAATTTTGTCAAAACTTATAAAAGTGTATGGTGTAAAATGTAAATCATAATGTAAACCACTGACCATGGTTAGTAGGAATACTACAATATTTGTTTATCAATTGTAACAAATGTACCATATGCCTGTAACATGTTATTAATAGGGAAGGGTTAGAGAGGGGTAGTGTATTGGGTATATGGGAATCCCCTATATTTCCTACGTGACTTTTCTGAAACCTAAAGCTTCTTCAAAGATAAGGCGAAAAAATCAGACACTGGAGGAACGTATGGAAGAAATTGTCACTCTATAAAAAAGACAATAGGTCTGATGGTGATGAAAGACACAATGAAAAATTGCTTTAATTTTTAAATTTTATTTTTTTGTATTTTATTTGTTATTATTGTATTATTAATTTTATTTGGGGTTTTTTGGCTTTGCTTTTGGGAAGTTTTTTTTTTTCTTAGCAAATTGTTTTATTGTCTTTCTTTTTAAAGATACATAGATGACACAAAATGTTACATTAAAAAATATAAAAGGTTCCCATAAAGCATACTCCCCTTCCCACCCCTCCACCCCCCCCCCACTCCTCCCACATCAACAACCTCTTTCATCAGTGTGGCACATTCATTGCATTTGTGAATACATTTTGGAGCACTGCTACAATGCATGGATTATAGTTTGCAATGTAGTTCACACTCTTTCCCAGTCCAGTCAGTGGGTTATGGCAGGATATATAATAATGTCCTGCATCTGTCCCTGCAATATCATTCAGGACAACTCCAAGTCCTGAAAATGCCCCCATATCACACCTCTCCTTCCTTCTTCCTGCCTTCAGCAACTCCTGTGGCCACTGTTTTTGGATCCCAGAAGGGTCACAACTGTGGCAGGGGAGGATCACTACTGTGAGGTGTCAGCGATGGGGGGATATGTGGGGAGGGGCACACGTGGGGTATGCCTCTATGCATATGTTCAAGTGGTTATGGTGTGTTGTCTTGGTGGGTGGAGATCCACACAATTACAGAAAGAAATATGAGTCCTCATCCTGCGAAGTGATGCTACATTCTCTAACAGAGTGGCAAGAATATCTCAAGTTCATGGGCAGTGCCTAGCGAAGGAGGACAGACCATTATGCCAAGCCCTTGGTATTGATAATTGTACTTATGAGCCTTTTCTTATGAAATTGAAATTTAGCCTAGTATTATATATTGCCTAAGAGTTACCTCCTGAAAGCGTCCTTGTTTCTGAAACATGGCTTTTCTCTAAGACAAACTCAACATATAAACACACTACCTTTCCCTGATGTAAGACATGATTCCTGGGGATAAGCCCCCTAGCACCAAGGGATTATTACAAAGAAGCAACTACTGATGCATCTGGAAAAAAGACTTTGACCAAAAAGGGGATATATTAAATATAAATGAATTTTTCTGTCTAAGAGATTGCAAAGTGAGTTGAGAGGTAGTTCCAGAGGTCACACTTATGCACATCTCAGCAGGATCTCATTGACTGCCACAGCAAACAGTGCCTCCAACAGCAGGGTTCCTGAGGGTGCTAGAGAGTCTTCAGAATTTGGCACCCTATCAGTGGACCTTACTTTGGAATATATGCTTCCCAATGTAACAGATTTAGACTCATTTGTAATTTCCCTACACATGGCTCTTCTACCCTTTTTATGTGAACCTACAATTAGTACTATACCTATTACATATATGTCCCAGAGACTTAAATCTTCAGTCTGTTCATATGCTGGTTGAGCCCTGAATCTCAGCAAAGTTGCAACACCTACTCTTCAGTCCATTGGAATCACCCAGGACAACCAACAAAAGGATGATGATGGACAATGCCCATTTTTAAAAAACAGAGTATCTGCAATGGCAAGCAAGGCAGTTCCTTCTGTCTACCCCATGGGATCTAAGCCCCCTCTCAGTCAGAAACAGAATGGGCATCACAATCTTTAAATCCTCAGGACTGAGGAATGAACAAACATAAGGAGAAATGAAGACATGGGCTAAAGTAGATTTAATATTATTCTAGCAATGGAAGAACTTTTATCACTGATGTAAAGGCAGTGGCCACCAGTGGTTCTGAAGGGAAGGAAAGGGAAGAATAGGTGTAACATGGGGGCTTTGGGGGACACTGGAATTGTCCTTCATGACACTGCAATGATGGATACAGGCCATTACACATTTTGTCAAAACCTATAAAATTGTGTGGGGCAAAGTATAAATTATACTCCATGGTTAGTAGCAATGCTTCAATATGTAACAAATGTACCATACTAATGAAAGATGTTAATTGGGGAAAGTGTGGAAGGGCGAGGAGGTGGGATATAGGGGAATCCCCTATATTTTTGACGTAACATTTATGTAATCTAAAGCTTCTGTAAAATTAAGTGAAGGAATGAATGAATGAATAAATAAATAAATAAATAAATAAATAGTTACTATTGGTGTAAGCATTTGAATTTAAGGATGTCTGTGCCTGTTCATAATATTGGAAATGCTTTTAACAGTTTTAAATTGCATCCAGATGAGAAAACCACTTAATTTCTTGATAGCTTTGATAGATGATAAGGAATAGCTTCTTGAAAACAATTAAATGCTTAAAGGTTAGGATATCTGGTGTCTAGACCTACATCTGGTTCTTACAGCTCAGTAATCCTCTTGATCTATGACCTACCTTTGTTCTGGTATCTAGATGTAGATGTAATTTTCCATTTTTAAGGCCCATCTCATGGGGAGTATTAAGGCGACTATTTGAAGCCTTTGATGCTCAATAGCTATCAAAATTCAAGCTAATTATGGCTCAAGATGCCTTGGGATTAAATTCTGGGTTTATACTTTAATAAAATTTTGTCTGTATTTTAAGACTATGTTTCTTTTTGCAAGGGCAGTACAAAGAGTTCTAAAAACATATATTCAGCTGACTGCAATTTCTTATTAAAGAAGACATAGGGATTTTTGGCAGGTGTTATTTTCATATTCTCTCTTTTGCAGTCATATTGATCCATATTTCTCTGTGTCCTTCTCTCTAACTTTCACATCAATTCTTTTGCAAGCTGTTTGATGACAATCAGCTGTCCCACATGTGATGCAATAAATTTTTCAAATAAAAGAATAAGCAGATTTAGAAGTATCACTTTTCAGGATAATATGAAATGTCAGCACTTAACAATCTTGACAGGGGACATAAAATGCCTTGGGAGACAGTGTCTCCAAAAAGGCAGCTAAAATTTGATTATCATGTTATGTACTAAACAAGGTTAAAGCAAGATATTTTGTAGACATATATCAGTGAAATACTACCCACCACAAAAAGTCACAAATCAAACATTATCAAATTAACATCAGTATCAACATTCCCGTCTAAGTTTTATTCAGAAAGGAAATAATTTTTAAAAAGAAAAATAAAAAAATTCATAACAGATATTTTATTTTATCTGAGACATCTCCCCAGACTTAGCCTCTTCCCTTTCACATGAAAAAGTGTAAGTATAATAAATTGTGCCAGATAGATGATGATCTGTTGTATTGATTTTTGACATTTCCTAAAAGTAAAATTTACTTATAACTCTTGAGACTGAAGCAGCAAGTAATTCAAGGACTTTATACACTATAAATTCATTACTTGCCTTGCAAAATTTAAACACATTTAGCACCTCAAAAGTATACCCTCTTGAGTAGATTATCAAGGAATGACCTAATACAGTATAGAAGCTGATTCTGGGTCTGACGATAAGGTATGCAAAGTATTCAAATAACATAGGTTTTAGTCAAAAATCTGGAAATATTCAACTCAGAAGACTTTCCATCAGGTGACTTTCCACCAGGGGAACCATACAGTAACTGGGAAACTATTACTACTTAAGATTGAGATTAGGTTGGTGATCTTCAAACAAAAGATTTATAAACAAGTTGCCAAGCTGACATATTTGACTAGAAGGCAAAGCAAATCTATCCTGGGATAAGAGGGGAAAGAACAAAAGGGCAAAGGATTCTTGCTATGAAGCAGATGTTCAGGATCTGCATGGGATTCATTTACTTATTCATCTACTATCTATATCCATCCAGAAGGTACTAGACTAAAGCAGAGCTCAAAACTCCTTTATTTGACTACTTTTTATCATACACAGAAGGGTTAAGGGCAGAGATGTATTTCAGACCAAAACTGTTGTCTTTAGTCATTTCTGGAAGAATTGATTTAGTTTTTGTTGTTGTTGTTTCTCTCTTTTTTTTGTAAATGTTACATTCAAAAAATGTAAGAGGTCCCCACAAACCCCCCACCCCCTCACCCCACTCCTCCCACATCAACAACCTTTTTCATCATCATGGGACATTCATTGCATTTGGTGAATACATTTTGGAGCACTGCTGCACCACATGGATAATGATTTACATTGTAGTTTACTCTCTCCCCCAGTCCACTCAGTGGGCCAAGGCAGGACTGCAGGGACAGATACGGGACATTGTATGATTTGGTTTTTAATCTGACTGTCACAAATTACATTTAAGAAAGTTAGCCAGCTTTGACTCAGCCTTACTATGTTATGGTTGATGCCTTAGGCCCCATAAGATATATTTTATGAACCAAGGTTATGAATGGGAAAATATCAGTAATCATAAGTTTAAAGATCAGGAGGCATCAGAAACAGGCCAAAAGAGGCTCATGGATGTCATATCTTTACATTTCCTAAAGCAAAATATTTATACTTAGTTGAGTTCCACGTTTAATATAATATTTTCAGTAAACCTCCAGTCATCTTATGGAGAAAAATGTTTATCTTTGGGGAACTTCAATTTGTAGTAGTAGCAGACTAGTTAATTTGGACCAACTCTGTTGCTCACCTGCTGAGAACAACTAGAAATGTTGGAATATTTTATACATATGCATAATTGACTGTATTGCTTCAGAGAGGTAATAACAAGGGAGTGGAGAATTTCAGATAAGAAGTAGGATATTCAGAGAAGTGAGTCAAATGAGACACTTTTTTCCCAGGAAATCTGCATATTCCAGAAGTAAATCTGCATATTCCAGGTTAGCTAAGAAATGAAGAGTTCTTTTGCTATCTTATGACTATGGGACCAAATACTGGGATCAAGGGCCCACATGCCAGAGGTGAGGGTACAGATCTGTTATGGATTGAATTGCATGCTCAAAATTATATGCTCAAGGCCTAACCACTGGTCCCATGAATGTGATCCTATATGGAAATAAGATCTTTAAAGATGTTAGTTAAGATGAAACCAACTCTATTAGGGTGGACCCTAAGTCAAGATGACTGGTGTCCTTAGAAGAAGAAATTAAACACAAAGATAGAGGGGAAAACACCTGAGGCAGAGAACTCCATGGACTGCTAACAAGCCAATGCCAGAAGCCGAGAAAGAGGCTTGGAACAGATTCTTACCTATGTGTTCCAGAGGAAGAATGGCCCTGACAACACCATGATATTGGACTTCTAGGCTTCCAAACTGGGAGAGTCCCTCTTAACCATCCATTCTTGGGGTTGGGATTTTGAAGTGCTACATCCTACGAGTAAATGTAAATCTGAAATAGAACAGGCCAAAGTGGGAAAGATCCATCACTGATTATACTAAGGCAACCCCAGAAATCTAGTGACCCAGTCACAAACTAGAAACAGTATAAATGCTCTTAGAAAGAAGATACAATTAACTCATGTTTTGAATTATTTCTATAATTTTTCATGTATAAAATCCATCAATCAGTTAATAACTATAAAAAGTGGCAATATGGGTACAGAAGATATAATGGAGGAAACCTATGAAAAACAAGACAAGATGGAAATACACACAAAGGAACTTCCAGTTAATGGAATTTTCAGATAAGAATCTTAAAATCATTATGCTTAATATGTTCAAAGAGATGAGAAACAAGATTAAAATTTGGCAAAGAACTGAAAATTAAATTTTAAAAGTAGAAAATCAGCATCTGTAAAATATGATAACCAAAGGATGCAATGGGAAGATTAAAGTATATCAGATATTTCTAAATAACCTATGATATAAGAAGAAATCACAATGGAAATTTTAAAATATTTTAACTGAACAAAGATAAAAATGCTTCATAAGCAACTTTTGGGATGCAGCTAAGAAGAATAGTTCATAGGCAGTCATGCCAAGATGATGCAATTTAATTCCTTGGCAGAAATATATCAGTCACATCATGCATACATACAATTGATGAATTGCTTTTAGAGCTTACAGAATATGCAACCTCATTGTGCAGGTTCCAAAAATGTTTTTTTCTACGCAGTTTTTGTTTACTTTTCTAATAGGATAGCTATAATTAACTCATAATATGATATCTATTTTAAATAAATTATAATAATCCACATTGATTATAGCCTTCCAGTTCCTAAATATCTATTCATTGTATATAAAATTATAAATTGGCTTGTGTGGCTCTAGGGACCAGATATGGCTATAAGTAGAATTTGGGTATTAAGGAATAGCCTTCTAAGACATTAATTGTCTGATGTAGGAATGTGCTACCTTGAAAGTTGTGAGAATGCTGTCAGTAGAATTGTTTACATAGTCTGCAAAATTACTTCATAGGGTGTGTGGTAGGAGCCCTTTTAGAATGGGTACAATAGGTAGTTTATCTCCAAAGTCTCTTCACATCAATAATTTCATGTTTGCACAGAAATAAGAATAATATCACAACTTAAATACTATTCCAATTTAAAATTTTGCACCTTCCCCCCATGTCTTATACTCTTATAACATGGCATTCTGCTTGTTAATGCACAAAGTAGCCTTAAAGCCCTTTAACATTAGCTACAACTGGTACCACTGGTTTGTTTTCATTTTGAGGGCTTGACTAGAGAGATTTGACATTAATTAGAGGGTCACTATATGAATTTCTATAAGACTTTGTAATGCCTGAATAAAAATTAAAAAGTCCAACTCCCTCCAATTTACATTTCAAGAAACCATTTGGTTCACAGACTTTGCAAATAGCACATATGACAACCCAAACTCCATATTTTATTGCCAACAATTTACAACGATTATGAAAACTAAATCCACTGGAGAAAGAACCCATGAAGAAAACATATGGAGTTTTATATGGTATCTTTAAATGAGGTCCCAAGGCTCAGAATTGTCCGTGACTACAAAACTCTCTGAGTGAAAGGGATCAATATTCAATTTCACAAAGATAATGTGAGAACTTGGGAGGATAAAAAAAACAAACATGTTTATCAGATACTTTCCAAAGTATAAGATTTTGGGATATGGAATCAAACTTGAAAAGTAAAACTGCTAGAAAGATTTTTGGAGACAGCTGCTGGATTTCAGACAACTTTGCTGAAACAACTGATGACCTTGAACATTGCCAGGTCATTCTGAGTTTCTTACCCTCTTCTGTAATAGAAGAGACACTAAATATCTAGCTGCAGAACACTGACAGCCAGCCCAGAATTAGTTGCCTCTTGGAATGAAACTTAGGATCCTTCTTTATTATAGAAACACTTCCTCTGTGATTCCAAATCTAACATTAAAGAAAGGAGAATGATTTGACTCACATTTTAAAATGACTTTCAAACATTTCAAATAAGATTAGACATCATTACAGTGATATTAAATAAATGGTATGAGGTAGACAATGATTTTTTTTTTAATAAGTTACCCAGGTCATGGACTGAACCCAGGACCTCGTATATGAGCATCGGGCACTCAACCACTGAACCACATCAGCTCCCCTAAGCCGGTTTTTTCATTTGTTTGCTTGTTGTTTTTGTTTTCAGGAGGCCTGGGAACTGAACTGGACCTCCTATATGGGAAGCAGGTGCTCAACTGCTTGAATCGAATCTGTTTCCGACAATGATTTTTTAAATAGTTTTCAGATTTGAAGAGAGAAGAGGTCAGCAGTAAGTAAGTTTCTTTAGTCAAGATCTACAGTGAGGAAACACAATTAACAAATCAGTCAGAGGATCTAGAATTTCAGGCCTAGAAGGGGCTTTAGATATTGACTGGTCCAATTTTCTATCTGGTGCTTAACCTCTACCATTGAGCCCTGAAAAACTGATCACCAATTCCAACTTTCAGTGACATAGAGCTTTATATGTCCCAAAGCACCAGTTTGGCCTTTATGCATCTTTATATTTTTATGCTTTAAGCAAATTAAGTTTTCTGAAACTATTACCCATTGCCCATAATTTTAGAATTAAAAGCTCCATATATTAAATCAAATAACTCTTCCACAAAGTATCCTTTATGGTCTTCTTTCCTCAGTACTAGGAATCTTTAGTCCATTCAGTGTTTACCATGTATACATTGTAATCCTAACAATGTAACCCTAACCTCAGGACCCTTTCTGGGTTGTTAGCATCCTGCTTAAAGAAGGAGAGCCATAACTTCATACAATGCTCTGGTTAATAGACCGTTTATTGTATATTAGGCCCAGTGTTCTAGATCTCAGAGTTCTATTAAAATGGCCACATCCCACTTGAGCCAGAGACAATCCCATTAACTTTTTCTCCTTGGCAAAGAGCTAGACTTCTCAATGGGTCAGTGGGGCCATGTAACTGAGTTCTGGCCAATGGAATATGGGTGAAAGCATAAATTCACTTCTCAGTCTGGCCTAAAACTCCTAAAAGTACTATCATGAGATATCTTGTGCGCTCTCTCTTTTTTTGACCTTCATTTTATGGTTTAAAGGAAGTATCCATTGGACTATTCATTGGACCTATGGGATGGCAAAAAATGTTAAATAGAGTGAATCTAAATCCCTGAATGAAGCTAAAGAGAAGAGATTCCCCATCTCACTGCATACTGTCGTTAGACTGCTAAAGGAGTGAAACATACACTTTCTTTGTGTGAAGCTTCTGAGAGTTTGGATAGGTTTATGAAATTTGAATTGAGGCGATCTCACTCCAGAGTCCACATCTTAATACACACAAAAGGGTAACAGAAAAGAGGAAACAATTATGATAGTGCTTCAAGTGATACATTAATTAAGAAACCTGTTTTTCTTCACCCTTAATTGTTGGATCTCCCAAGAGATAAGATTAAATTATGCTTTAGTCCCCAGTGTTTGCAACATTTTCAGTGTCACAACACACTAATACTAGAATTTGGGGCAGCATACATGAGAGGACATTAAAAAATCAGCATAAAGTAGAGCAATGGGCCACAGCGTACCCAGTGAGAACTAACTGAACTGGTGGATCTTTTTCTCTAAGAATGAAGATAAAAGAAGATTTATATTTTGTTCCTTATTGAGTAAATTGTTTTTGCACACAACTTTTGTAGTAATATGGAAGTAGTCCCTGCCCAAATGCAATGAATATGATCAGGTTTGACAATCGCGTATATATTTTTTGTATACGTATGTTCATATTCACACACACATGTTGCTCAAAGGATACACGTAGAATCACTAACATTGCAATTACTTTGTGACATCTGAGTTCAATTAATTTGTATGACGCTGAATAAATTTATTGTCTGCCACACTCTTTCCCAGGAATTGAAGGGTTAATTTCAGCTACCAACCAAGCTCAATCAGGTACTCTGTTCATCCTCCACATCAGTAATACCCATCTTGATTCAAGCAGTCTCTAGAATCATACAGACTTTATCACATTCTCGAAATGTATTTGACCTGCTCAGTCAGTTATATGACTTTGATTGACTGATACTATAACTAAGGTCCCTAAAATATCCAGCTTATAATACATTACACTTGACCACATCTCATACCTCATCACATATCCCTTCACGCCATGTAAATACACAAACCATACCAAATTATGTGGACTTCTCTTTGGACTATTTCCTTTTTCTTTTTTTTTCCTACAATTTCTAAATGTGCATTTAATAATGAACATTCCTTGCATATTCATTAGGTGTTTATACGAAACGTCTCTTTTTATAACTCACAAACACCCAGTGAAACGGATAACATTGTTATTGTTGTATGCAACTGAGATACAGAGAAAGTAAAAACAAAGAAACAAAACAATACTTGTCCAAATTCACAAAATGAGTCATGGAGCTCAAGTTCAACCAGCTAACAATAGAAACAGAGATCCCTTTACCTAACAAAATCTTTAATTTTGCTTTCTACCTGGTCTGGAGAAAAATTACACATTCACTGGTGATTTAACTTGAAATATGTTCTGATACAATGGGGGTAGGTTTTGTATACATCTTTGCCTTGAGATGGTGAGGAAAATCCCATAGTGTTTCTGAGGTCGGCAAAACCAGACCGAGGACTAGACCTAACCATTCCACTTTTCCTTTGATTTCAACCTGATGCCTGGGGATGAGCCTCCCTGGCACGCAGGGATTATTACCAAGTGCCACCTAGCAATGCATCCAGAAAAAGACCTTGACCAACAGGGGGAAATTGCAAATACAAATGAGTTTTGATGGCTAAGAGACTTCAAAGTGAATCTGGAGGTCATTCCAGAGGTTACGTTTATGCAAGTCTCAGCAGGATCTAATGACTGCCACAGTAAACAATGCCTCAAACAGTGGGGCTCCTCAGGCTCTATTAAGTAGGGCAGATAGCTCAGGAATTTGTCACCCTGTCAGTGAGCCTTGCTTTGGAATTTATGCTCGCCAGTGTAACAGAGTTAGACTCATTTATAGGTTCTCTACACATGGCTCTTCTGCCCATTTTATTTGAACCTATAATTAGCATTACACTTGATAAATATATGTCTCAGAGACTCAAATCTCTGGGCCATCCAGGTATCAGATGAACCCTGAATTTCAGCAGAGTTGCAACACCTACTCTCCAGTTCATTGGACTTATCCAGGACAACTAACAAGGAGATGATGGACAATGTCCATCCAAGGAACAGAGAGTGTCTGCAACTGCAAGCAAGATAGCTCCATCCAACTGCCCCTTGGGATCAAAGCCCCTTCTCAATTAGAAGCATCCCCAAACCCCCGAGATTGGGGAATGAACAATGGTCTAAAGTAGACATTATTATTCTACTATAGACATTATTATTCTAGCAATGAAAGAACTCTTATCATTGATATAAAGGCCATGGATCAGAGGTTCTGAGGGGAGGGAGACGGAAGAATAGGTGTAATATGGGAGCATTTTCAGGACTTTGGAGTTGTCTTGCATGACATTGCATTGATGGATACAGGCCATTGTATATTTTGTCATAACCTACAAAATTGTGCAGGACAGAGTGTAAAGTATAATGTCAACTGTAGTCCATAAGAAACAAATTTACTTAACTATAGACCATAGATGTGTTCATCAACTATAACAAATGTAACACACTAATGAAGGATGTTGTTTAATGTGGGAAAGTATGGGAGAGGGAAGGAGTGGGGTATATGGGAATTCTTTATATTTTTCATGTAACTTTTGTTTAATCTAAAGCTTCTGTAAAAATAAAAAATATAGTAATTAAAAAAACAAAACTAGATCCGCAGATCAAAGATAATCTGCCCAAACAATGCTGCCTCATTTAAAAGATGTATATTAACATTTAGAGAGATGAATTTCTTAAACAGGAAAAATTTGGAGTTTGAAAGTTTGACAGGCTATATACAAAGAAAGATCAATGAAACTGTTGAAGATATGATAGGTGGTAGAAGAAATACAAAGATGAATAGAGATTCCAGAGATTCTATACCTGAAAGGAGATTAATGGGTCCTACATAATCTCTGGTTCAACAATATTTGCCCATGGTTGCCTATGTTTTTCACCCTTATTTCAAAGATTAGCAATAGGATAATTTTTATCTGAATTGTGTTAGAGGTGTCTCCCTTACAAGGTTTATAATGATTAACTGATCACAAGGTTTATTTTATTTTATTTTTTAAATATTTATTTATTATTATTTTTTAATTACATTAAAAAAAATATATGAGGTCCCATTCAACCCCACCGCCCCCGCCCCCCACTCCCCCCACAGCAACACTCTCTCCCATCATCGTGATACATCCATTGCACCTGGTAAGTTCATCTCTAAGCATCACTGCACCCCATAATCAATGGTCCACATCATAGCCCAGACTCTCTCACATTCCATCCAGTGGGCCCTGGGGGGATCTACAGTGTCCCGTAATTGTCCGTGAAGCACTATCCAGGACAACTCCACGTCCCGAAAACGCCTCCACATCTCATCTCTTCCTCCCGTTCCCCACACCCAGCAGCCCCCATGGCTACCGTTCCCACACCCATTTCACATTTCCTCTGTGGACATTGGATTGGTTGTGTCCATTGCACACCTATGTCAAGTGAGGGCTTAGATTCCACATGGGTACTGGATGCACTCTTCCCGCTTCTAGTTGTAAACACTCTAGGCTCCATGTTGTGGTGGTTGACCTTCTTCAACTCCATGTTAGCTGAGTGGAGTAAGTCCAATAAGTCAAAGTGTAGGAGCTGAAGTCTGTTGAGGCTCTGGGCCTGGGTGTCATATTATCAGTCCAGAGATTCAAATCCCCTACATATATCTTAAACTCAGCACCAACTACAATTCCAATAAAGTAGCATGCAAGTCTTGTGAAAAGAGATCCCCTCTGAGTCCATTTCCATCACGCAGAAACACCAGCTCCAAAGAAGGGCCATCTGTCATGGCAGTGAACCCCTTCTGCCATGACCATAGAACCCGTGGGTCTCTTTATCCCTCAAAAGAACCAATACCTGGGGTTGTATCTACCTTATCTGTCTCTTAGACTCTGTTCAGTTGTACATAGGGGTATTCCTTCTGACAACCTCCAGACTCTTTTTTAGAGACTCACAGCCTTATAATCTCATTTCTCCTTTCCATTTCCCCCTTACATTAGGTCAAACCGCTTCCCGAAGTCATGTTATTATATGTAGACAGGTATATTCTGCTGTTCCACATTGAATCTTTAATTCAAGGTCATTTTCTAGTTGCTTCTTCAGCTGGTATGTGGTAGTGATCCCTCGGTGCCAGGGAGGCTCATCCCCGGGTGTCATGTCCCACGCTGGGGGGAATGCATCACATCTACACGCTGAGTTTGGCTGTGAGAGTGGCCACATTTGAGTAACATGAAGGCTGTCAGGAGGAAACCCCCAGGCACAATGCTACTCTAGGCCTTGTTCTTATTGCAGGTGCATAGGCTCAAAAGTGTAGCCATTAGTATCAAGAGCCCACTGTTGGGCCCTCCTTCCTTCCTGGTTCTTGCCGTTGCACCTGGAGGATTGCCGCTACTCTCCCAGGACCCACAACAGTGACTCCCCGGCCAGGAGCCCAGTACCCCCCCCCAGCTGTTGTTTTTAATTGTTTCCACTATGAGTATATATAGACATTACCATATACCCTGGGCATATGCCCTGTATAACTCCCTGTCAACCATATATATCCTGTCAATAACATCCCATATCAGTATTCCTCCGCTGCCATTGTTGAACCACTCTGTGATCCAAAACTTCCCGTAAAGTGAATCCCAACATAATGTCAGCTTCAGAAGAGTCTTAGATCACCAAAATTCATATATACAATATAAAGTATTTCCCCAGATCCACCATAAAACCTTTTCCCTTCCACAGCAATAATCTTTTAACTTATTCATATCATATTTCCTGAAACTGATGTACAGATTCCGAAACTATAGTTTTCAAACAAGGTAACATTTGTGCTTACTATGTGGTCCATACTTTAGGTTGTACAGTTTTCTAAATTTTTTAGTTATCCTATGTTTTGTCTTATGGTTTTCATTATTAGTCTGTCGTCCCCTATATGTTTTTGGTGTAATATTAGCTGTTTTATATTCATCCTCGTGTACTCTCACATAACTCCTCTTTTGCCCCCTTATTTACCTTTGTTCCATCCATTGCACGTCCATTTTCCCCTCCCCTTAGGGCCCACAACGCCTGCCAATCTAATGCCCTGGGAGCCGTCCTTTCTCACGAGAGATACAGTTCTCTCTATTCGACGGCATTAGTCTTCCCCAGGATATGGGTCCACCCCACCCAATGGTAGAACCCACCTTGGCAAAATGAGCCTTCAGCTATTCCCTCCGGAGTCCGTCCCGCATCAGACCATACCCCCTGAGCGTCCTAACCAGGTGACCCTCCTATTTATACTTTGATACGTTTTACTCAACATTTAGTTCTCAATGAACTTCTGGCACTCTCCCATGTTTGTATGTTGCCCCTCCCTCCCACCTATTTCTTGGACCATATTACCCCTCTTCCCATCCCCAGCCCCCCTCAAACCCAGAAAACCCCACCCGAAGGTAACCCCTTGCCCCCATTTTGTCCCTTCTTTGTGCTCATACTTACCCCCAGCTCATCACAGATTCCACCCCTACAGACATTAACTCACATCCTTCCTCCACCCCCCGATTTCCAGTAAGCCACTTTTCCAGACTCTAGCTCTCTGAGGCAGTTAACTTATTTCATATCATTGAGGTCATATAGTATTTGTCCTTCAATGCCTGGGTTGCTTCACTTAACATAAGATTCTCAAGGTTCATCCATGTTATCACGTGCGATTGTAGTGTATTGGTTCTTACAGCTGAGTAGTATTCCACTGTGTGTATATACCACATTTTATTGATCCACTCATCTGTTGATGGACTTTTGGATTGATTCCAACTTTTGGCGATGGTGAACAATGCTGCTATGAACATTGGTGTACATATATCGGTTTGTGTCCTTGTTTTCAGATCTGATGGGTATATACCCAGCAGTGGTATTGCTGGGTCATATGGCAAATCTATGGATAATTTTTTGAGAAACTGCCAAACTGTCCTCCAGAATGGTTGGATCCTTCTGCATTCCCACCAGCAATGGATGAGTGTTCCCCTTTCTTCACATCCTCTCCAGCATTTGTATTCTACTGTTTTTTTCATGGCTGCCAATCTTATGGGAGTAAGATGGTATCTCATTGTAGTTTTGATTTGCATTTCCCTGATAGCTAGGGATTTGGAGCATTTTTTCATGTGCTTTTTAGCCATTTGTATTTCTTCTTTGGAGAAGTGTCTGTTTAAATCTTTTTCCCATTTTTTAAATGGGTTGTTTATCTTTTTGTTTTCGAGATATATGAGTTCTTTATATATGCAAGTTATAAGTCTCTTATCAGATATATGGTTGCCAAATATTTTCTCCCATTGTGTGGGTTCCCTTTTTACTTTCTTGACAAACTCCTTTGAGGTGCAGAAGGCTTTAATTTTGAGGTAGTCCCATTTATCTATTTGTTCTTTTGCTGCTCGTGCTTTTGGTGTGATATTCATGAAGCCATTTCCTATTACAATGTCCTGTAGATGTTTCCCTACACTGCTTTCTAAGGTCTTTATGGTCTTGGCTCTTATATTTAGGTCTTTGATCCATCTAGAGTTGATCTTTGTATAAGGTGTGAGATGGTAATCCTCTTTCATTCTTCTACATATGGCTATCCAGTTCTCTAGGCACCATTTGTTGAATAGGCCATTCTCTCCCAGTTGAGAGGGTTTGGTGGCCTTATCGAATATTATATGGCTATATACATGAGGTTCTATATCTGAACTTTCAGTTCGATTCCATTGGTCTGTGTGTCTCCTTATGCCAGTACCATGCTGTTTTCACTACTGTAGCTTTGTAGTATGTTTTGAAGTCAGGAAGTATGATTCCTCCTATTTCATTTTTCTTTTTCAATATGTCTTTGGCTATTTGGGGCCTCTTTTTATTCCAAATAAATTTCATAGTTAGTTTTTCTAGTTCCTTAAAGAAGGCTGTGTTGATTTTTATTGGGATTGCATTGAATGTGTAGATCAGTTTTGCTAGGATAGACATCTTAATAATATTCAGTCTTCCTATCCATGAACAGGGAATATTCTTCCATTTATTTAGGTCTTCTTTGATTTCCTTGAACAATCTTGTATAGTTCTCGATGTATAAGTTTTTTACCTCTTTAGTTAAATTTATTCCTAAGTATTTGATTTTTTTATTTACTATTGTGAATGGTATTTGTTTCTTGATTTCCTCCTGATCTTGCTCATTATTGGTGTATAGAAATGCTACTGATTTTTGCGCATTGATCTTATAACCTGCGACTTTGCTAAACTCATTTATGAGTTCTAGGAGCTTTGTTGAAGATCTCTCAGGGTTTTCTATGTATAGGATCATGTCATCTGCAAATAATGAAATTTTGACTTCTTCCCTTCCAATTTGAATGCCTTTTATATCTGGTTCTTGTCTCAGTGCTCGAGCCAGTACTTCCAAGACAATGTTAAATAGGAGTGGAGACAATGGGCATCCTTGTCTTGTTCCTGATTTTAGGGGGAAGGATTTCAGGACTTCGTCATTGTAAACAATGTTGGCTTTAGGTTTTTCATATATACTCTTTATCATGTTCAAAAAGTTTCCTTGTATTCCGATCTTTTGGAGTGTTTTTATCAGGAAGGGGTGCTGTATTTTGTCAAATGCCTTTTCTGCATCTATAGATATAATCATGTGGTTTTTTTCTCTCAATCTGTTTATATGGTGTATTACATTGATTGATTTTCTTATGTTGAACCATCCTTGCATACCTGGGATAAATCCCACTTGGCCATGGTGTATAATTCGTTTAATGTGTTGTTGAATACGATTAGCAAGTATTTTGTTAAGTATTTTTGCATCTAGGTTCATTAGAGAAATTGGTCTGTAATTTTCCTTTCTTGTGGTGTCTTTGTTTGGCTTTGGTACTAGGATAATGTTGGCATCATAGAATGAGATAGGCAGTGTTCCTTCTGTTTCGATTTTTTGGAATAGTTTCAACAGGATTGGTGTTAGTTCTTTCCAGAATGTTTTGTAGACTTCACCTGTAAAGCTGTCTGGCCCTGGGCTCTTCTTGGTTGGGAGGTTTTTAATGACTGATTCTCTTTCCTTGTGATTGGTTTGTTGAGATCATCAATTTCTTCTTTCATCAATATAGGCTGCTTATGTGTTTCTAGGAATTTGTCCATTTCCTCTGAATTGTCATTTTTGTTGGAATATAGTTTTTCAAAGTATCCTCTTATGATAGTCTTTATTTCTGTGGGGTCAGTGGTGATATCACCTTTCTCATTTCTTATTTTGTGTATTTGCATCTTCCCTCTTTTTTTCTTTGTTAGTCTCGCTAAAGGTTTGTCAATTTTATTAATCTTCTCAAAAAACCAGCTCTTGGTCTTGTTTATCTTTTCAAGTGCTTTCTTATTTTCTATTTCATTTAGTTCTGCTCTTATCTTTGTTATTTCTTTCTTTCTTCTTTCTGTGGAGTTACTTTATTGTTTTTTTTTTACTAATTCCTCCAAATGTGCAGGTAGTTTTTCAATTTTTGCTCTTTCTTCTTTTTTGATGTATGAATTTATGGCTATAAATTTCCCTCTCAGTACCGCTTTTGCTGCAACCCATAAGTTTTGGTATGTTGTGTTATCATTATCATTTGTTTCAAGGTAGTCATTGATTTCTTTTGAGATTTCCTCTTGACCCACTGTTTTTCTAAGAATGTGCTGTTTAATTTCCATATCTTGGTGTGAAATCTGGGCCTCTGGTCCTTGCAGATTTCCAGCGTCACTCCACTGTGGTCAGAGATATTATTTTGTATGATTTCGATCTTTCTGAATTCATTAAACCTTTCTTTGTGGCCTAGCATATGGTCTATCTTGGAGAATGATCCATGTGCACTTGAGAAAAATGTATATCCTGCTGTGTTTGGGTGTAATGATCTGTATATGTCTATTAGATCCAGCTCCTCTAATATACTGTTCAAATGTTTTGTTTCTTTAGTAATTCTCTTTTGAGATGTTCTGTCCAGAGTTGATAGTGGTGTATTAAAATCTCCCACTATAATTGTAGATGCATCTATTCTTTCACTTAGTTTTTCCAGCGTTTGTCTCACGTATTTAGAGGCACCCTTGTTAAGAGCATAAATATTTATGATTGTTTGTTCTTCTTGAGAGATTGTCCCTTTCACTAATATGTAGTATCCTTCTTTGTCTCTCACAGTTGTTTCACATTTAAAGTCTATTTTGTCTGATATTAATATAGCTACTCCTGCCTTTTTTTGGTTGTTGTTTGCTTGTAAGATTGTTTTCCAACCATTCACTTTCAGCCTCCATGAGTCTCTGGGTCTAAGATGTGTCTCTTGTAGGCAGCATATAGATGGGTCGTATTTCCTTATCCAGTGTCCCAGTCTGAATCTTTTGATAGGTGAGTTTAATCCGTTGACATTCAGTGTTATTACGTTTAGAGAGTTATTTATGGTAGCTATATTTTGGTTGGATTTGTGTTTGTTATATTTTGTTTGTATTATTTTATTTTCCCCTTCTATTTTTGTCTTTCTTGTTGCTTTTACACTCTCCTCCATCTCTGACTGTCCTGTTTTTTCCTTTCTTCCTGCAGAATTCCCTTAAGAATTTCTTGAAGGGGAGGTTTCTTGTTGATATACTCTTTCAGTTTCTGTTTATCTGTGAATATTTTGAACTCTCCATCATTTTTGAATGCTAGTTTAGCTGGATAGATTATTCTTGGTTGGAGATTTTTTTCCTTTAGTACCTTGACTATATCATACCACTGCCTTCTTGCCTCCATCGTTTCAGATGAGAAATCAGCACTTAATCTTATGGAGTTTCCCTTGTATGTGATGGTTTTCTTTTCTCTTGCTGCTTTTAGAATTTTTTCTTTGTCTTGAGCATTGGATAATTTGACAAGTATATGTCTTGGGGCGGGCCCATTGGGGTTTATGACCAGTGGAGTGCACTGTGCTTCTTGGATATGTACATCTGTCTCTCTCAGTAGATTTGGGAAGTTTTCAGCCATTATTTCCTGCAACACCCGTTCTGACCCCTTTCCCTTCTCTTCTCCTTCTGGGATGCCTATAATACATATGTTTGTGCTTTTTGCATAGTCATTAAAGTCCCTAAGTCCTAGCTGGATTTTTTCTATCTTTTTATTGACCACTTCTACTATCTGTTTGATTTCCAATGCACTGTCTTCCACATCACTAATTTTCTGCTCTGCCTCTTCTAGTCTGCTGATATTTGCTGCAAGTGTATTTTTGATTTCTTGAATTGTGGTGTTCATTTCCATCATATCTGTTATTTTTTTGCGCATGTCTGCAATTTCCCCTCCAAGTGTTGTCTTCACACTGTTAACCTCTTTCATTACTTCATCAAATTTGTCGGTGATAAATGTTCTGAGATCTTTCATTGCTTGTGCGAAGTCCTGCCCCCCTTCCTGATTTTCAGTTTGTTGATTGGATTCAGCCATGTTTTCCTGATTACTGGTTTGGTTTGTAGATTTTTGTTGCTGTCTTGTCAACATTTTTTCTTGACGGGTTTAATCAGTTCGTTAGCTTCTTTGTCTAGTCTTGGAGATTAATTAGCTGTTGTTTTTGCGTAAGTGTTATATCTTCTCTTTGTCACTTTGTTCTTCTTATTCCAATTTCTTATTGCTAGTTAAGCTCACTTTAAAGGAAAGTATTAGTGCTGGGGAAAGTCAATTGTGTAAGGAAGGAAAAAGTGTGAAGTAGTATTGGTGATATATGTTTACAAAGCAACAATATGAGTTCTGGGAGGATGGAGGTTAGATCATGTAAATTGTGTAGAGTTATAGTAGTAGGAAAGTACCTATAATGAGGTAGACGACTGAATATGGGAGGAATGTGGTACGTACTAAGAGGCTATTGTTTTCGTGAGAGAGGGAAAGAAAAGAAAGGTAATAGTTTCAGGGACGAATACCAGATGGAAAACTAAACAAAGGTATTAGAAATTAAGAGTTAGACACTTTGTGGATCAAAGAAAGGGAGATGGAATATAGGAGAGATAGCAGATGGTGGAGGATATCAAGTTGTAGGGGAAAGGGGATAGTGTAGATAGGCTAAATCTATTCACAGAGAAATGAGGCAGTGGAGGGTGAGGAAACCCAGCAAATGTGAGGTATTTCCTGTAGGACCTATTGTATTGTTAAGGTAAAATAGTATAAGAAGAATATTGGGGACAAGAAAGAGAGGATTAAAAAAAAAAAAAGAACAACAAGAACAACAACAACAACAAAAAATAAAAAATAAAAAATAAAATAAAAAAAAAACAAAAAACAAAGAACAGAAACCCCGCCGCCAGGCTCGGCTGGGCTCAGCTGGGCTCCGGTCCCCCACCCGCCGCCCGCCGCGGCTCGGCTGGGCTCGGCTGAGCTCGGCTTTCCCACCCGCCGCCCGGCGCGGCGTGGCTGGGCTCGGCCCCCCCGCCCGCTGCGGCTCAGCCGGGCTCGGCCGGACTCGGCTTCCTCGCCCACCGCCCGCCGCCGCGGCGCAGCGCGGCTCGGCTCTCCCGCCCGCCGCCCGCGCACGGCTAGGCTCGGCTGAGCTTGTCTCCTTCGCCCGCCGCCCGCCGCGGCACAGCGCGGCTCGGCTCTCCCGCCTGCCACCCGCCGCGGTGCTAGCTGCCTCGGCTCCGCCTACCCAAGGAGGGAGTCCTCCACACGTAGCTGGGATCTCCGTGTATATTTCCCAGATGGATCCTCTCTGTTACCTTCCCTCCAAATCGATGTCCAGACACCTCCCAACCAGGAAAAATCCCGAAACAGCCGGTCCCAAAGAGTCTCCGACGCCTCCCAGCCGATTCCCCCCAGGAGCTAGTAACCGGGAAGTTCACTCAGCCGCCATCTTGCCTCCCCCTCCTGAAAAGTCCCAAATTATATCTTATAGACCAGTCCTTTCCGTTACCTTCCCACCAAATCGATGTCCAGACACTTCCTGCCCTGAAAAAATCCTGAAAAAGCCTGGTCCCGGAGAACCTCCAGCGGTGCCCAGCTGCCTCTTCCCAGGAGAGACGGCAAGGCAAGCTCACTCAGCCACCATCTTGCCGGAAGTGTCAAGGTTTATAATGGTTAACAAACAGTGACTTGAATTCCCGTGACATAGAACTGCCCCCCCATCCAGAGCCCACAAGTTCAGATACAGGTCATTTCCTCACAAGAATAGGCAAATGAGCCACATGGCACCACCAACCCCTCCCACACCCTAGAATTCAGTACCCCTAGTCCACCACCCCCTAGCTATAAAAGGGAAAAAATTTGCCTCTACAGTCCCAATTAGCCCTCGGGTCATACCACCCAAGCTCCAACCCACTCCCACTAACTAAGCATTTTCCCGCCTATTGATGTACTGTATAAATTCATAACCGCTTCTGTCAGGGGCAGGCTGAAGTGTCTCTTCAGACCCCTGCCATGCCAGCGGGGATGCTGAAGTCTATTCTTCAGAGCCCCTCCTTTGGCAGAGCTTCCCAATAAACTTTCTGCCTGTAATCATCAGACTCTGTGTCTCAGTGAATGCCCTTTTTCTCTAACAGATGGTCAGATCTGATTGTGTGGTAGCAAAGAAGACTCAGCACACTCAAAAAGGATATAAAAGATAGTGTTGTTAGTGTGTTTCAAAAACTAAATACAAGAAAATCATAGTGATGGGTAGCCAGAGATAGCAATGTGCTATTTCCTGTTACCAGCATGCCTTGGCATCTGCCTATATCTACTTAGAATGCCCTCCCCCACTCTGCTTTACAAAACCCCTTCTCTTAGGTGAATTCTTCTCTATTCCCCCAGTTGGGAATAACTCTTATGTCCTTTGTGCCCTCATATTCCTTTGTTTGCACAGCTCTAATACCAAAACTTATAATAGGTTTTCATGTGCAAATTTATCATTCTTACTGGATCAGACTCTTCTCAGCAGGAGCAAGAATCACATTTCATCCCTCTTTATATGACCCAAGGAATTATATATAAATATGCTCAATATATGCATGATAAAGGGAGTGAATGCACAGACATGCCAATATGTCAGAACATGTATGTGAAGGAACCTCCCAATTGTATTTTAGAATTATTTTAAAATTTAATGGAGAGAAATAAGAAGGCTACAAGCAACAGCATCAAAGCCAAAATTGCCAGAAAACAATGTTTAAACTGAAAATTGTTCTTTTATTGTAAGAGTTAACTCTAAGACTCAAACATTTAAGACCTAAACTATTTGGCAATATTCCTTCACATTTTCTCACATTTTGCATCAGTACAAATTTTGTATAATTATATGTAGTGAAAGCTGAGCTATTATAATTAGAGTAAAATCCAACCATATAGTTGTATTTGGAAAAGCCTCATATCATAAACCTGTTTCATGGAGAATGATATACTAATAAACATCAAATGAGCATATACAGGATTTGGTTCAAATTAAATATAATTCATATCAAATAGATGGAAAATTTATAACAGACATTTTCTATTTAAAAGTGCATTTCAAGCTGCGAATGATTATCATAGCAAATTGTAGGAACTTGAGTTTAAGGGAGAGTTTTGAAGTTTTTATTCAAAAGAAAGTAGCAAAAAAAGTGAAACTGGTTTCTATGTGACTGAACATGAAGAGAAAAATAAACACTATTATAATAAGCTATTAAATACAAATTAAATAAACTCAAGTACATGTCTACTTTAGAATTCGTGTGTATCTGTTTGTATGTGTTTTGCTCTTTTTGGCAAAATAGAGGAAACATGGGTAGAGTACAAATGGCATTTGCTATAGAATTGTGCGGAATTTTCTGTTTTCCCATTTTTCAATATAGTTAGGTAGGCATTATTATAAGGCCATAAACCTTATTACATATACTGAGCTTACCATCATGAATTTTATCTATATATCATTATCTACTTATCTATCTATATCAATCTGTGAATATATACTTAATAGTGATTCCAGTTTTAAGTGATGACTATAAAATACAATGAGAAATTGAAAAATCTTCACATTTAATAGTCATGTATGTCACATATGAGTTAATTCTTTTTCATTTGTGATTCATTACTTTATACTTTTCCTTTCCAGAGATAAAATTACTCATATAGGCACCTGAGTAAAATTACCAAAGAAGAGAACTGTATGGTCATACACTAGAGTGAAAGAATGATTTTTAAGTACCTCTGCCAATTAAAGAGAAATAGAATATTGCTTCTGTGAGAACATCCAATCTACCATATGACCATCTACACTACAAAATGAAGTATAGGGAGCACATTGATGTTAAATGCCCATAAAACATGAATTCCTTAATCTTAACTGAGGGAAAGAATGTTTCATACACATGGATTTTGAATAGATAGTGTTATTTTTTTCTTGGTTGACATATTTCCTACATGTATTTTTCCTTTACTATCCTTTGTTTCAAGTATGTATACTTTCAAAACAATTTTATGTAATTAATTCTACAATTATTAAACACATAGAGTTCACAATATAGCAAGTAATACTTTTTAGGTGCTAGGAGTAGAGAATAAGCCATAATCCCTTGTATTAAAGAATTCACAATTTTGGAGACATATTGACATAGCACAGCTATGAAAGGAAGAACATGGCATTAGAGATATTCATGAAATTTGTCATAAGAACACAAAGGGGCAGGGGATGGGTATTTAATCCTGATTGGAGATTAACCAAAGGTTCACAAGAGGTAGTATTTCATTTTGATTTTGAAGACTAGATAAAACTTCATTGCAAAGAGGTGAGGGAAAAGATGCACCAAGGAGAGCCAATAGCATAATTGAAGTCATGAAGGTTTAGTAGTGCATAAACCTTACAAAAATGGGAAGGTTTGGGAATGACTGGCATGTAAGGATTGTCTTAGTTTGCCTCTTGGCTGCCAATGCAAAGTACTGTTTTTTTTTTTTTTAAATACTGAGAAATTAATTAGGGGTAAAAGCTTACAGATCTGAGGCCATGAAATGTCCAAATCAAGGCACCATCAAAGATGCTTTCTCACCAAAGCCAGCTACTGGTCATCCTGGGGTCCTGCCATGTGGAGAAGCAAGATGGCTGTGGATATCTTCCAAGTTTTCTGCCTTGCCTCCAAGCTTGCCTTTTCCCAGAGCCGAGCTGTGAGTCATCAGGCACAGGGCTTGACTCTTTCCGGGCTCGTCTCTCAGGCTGCTCTGCTTTCTTCCCGAGTTCAGCTGCGGGCCATCAGGTTTATGGCTTATCTCTTCAACCTTGAGCTGGTGCAGGGGCCCATCCTCTTGGTGGCTTTGTGCCTAAGCCTTGGCTGCTGGTGATCTTCGAGTCCTCTCTCACATGGCAGGGTCAAAATTGGCAGCTTCCTTTCTCTATGTCTCTCTCTGTATCTCTGCTTATAGAAAACTTCAGTAAGAGGGCAGAGACACAAGGAGTACCTCACTGAGGTAGTCCAATCAAAACGGCTCCACACACACAAGAATTGATTAGTTCAAAAACATAATCGTGTTCTTTTAATGATTCATAAATTAACTTTGAACTGTCACAAAAGTCCTTAATTGGGATGGGAAAAATACACCAAAGATGGATTGTGAACAACTTTGCATGAAATTGTAAGGCACATAGTCCTCATTCTATCAACTGTAGTGAGACATAAAATGTTTTGTGGAAATAAACCATAGGATCAAAACTATGTTTTAGGAAGAGAAGCAGCCTTGGTAACTACTCAGATTTAATGTGGAAGTCACTCACATATGATGACATTAGGCTGACAGTGTGGGTTGTTAGAAAAATTGGCAACAGGTAGATTTACTTCCCCCAATTTTTGTTGGTTGTTGTAATCCATGCTAGAGACAAAAAGGTCCTGAACTACAACAGTGTCAGTGGGAATAAAAAGTAAAGATTTTTTAGATATAAAAGTCAGAAATGTGGGATGTCCTTTAGAAAATAACTGACTAGTGTGAAAGTAGAAAAGCCCAGCTTCCTCACCTCAAATTAGGACAAATGGAGCACTCCAGAGCTCCTGTGGGGGATCAAGCTGAAGTTCATACTTTGCATAAAATCCCATTCTTGCTTGATCCTTCCCTTTTCCTGTGCTGCTTACCCCCCTTCCTTACTCACTTTTTTGTTCTGAGATCGTGTCTTAAATAAATCACTCACACATGGAATCCTCATTTCAGCATCTGCTTCTGGGACTTTCATTTTAAGACAGGGGATTTGAAATTAATGGTTTTGATGAAATTAACTAAAAAAAGGAACATGTTTCTAACTCCTGGATTTGCTTTGTTTTGAACTCCTAAGAACAACTCTCATTGATCTATGTTGCCTTAGGAGAAACTACCTCCTCCTGCAATTTGAAGTAAAAGGTAAACAGGCAAAAATACAGAAAAAGTAGCATCATTAAAATTTGGAAAGAAGATGGATTAGTTGGGACAGAAAAGGGGGAAATATGAGAGTGCATAGGAGCTCTACCAATGTTAATTGGGTTTTGATTTGGTTCCAAACTTATTCTATCTCTAAATTTTCCCGAGAGTCTCGCAACTTTCTCCTGTGAAATAAGGCCACTGTGCAGTACTCTTCTGCTTATGTACAGATTCCTGGGCCCTCTCTCAAGAGATTGATTCTGTAAGTCTAGGATGAAACAGGAGTTCCTGAATTTTAAGAAGTGCTTAAACAGTGATGTGATGAAGAAGGAATAGAGGCCAGTAGTTCTCAAAGTGACCAGCAGCAGCAGCAGCAGCACCTGGGAACTTGTTAGAAATGCAACTTTCCCACCACCTAGACCTGGTGAAGCAGTGGAACAAGATTGGGTCACTGCTCTGGACTGACAATATGATAGCCACGCCCTGAACCTCAACAGACTTCAACTCCTACACTCTGATTTATTGGACTTACCCGCTCAGCTAACATGGAGTTGAAGAATGTCAACCACCACACCATGGAGCCTAGAGTGCCTACAACTGAAAGCAGGAGGATTGCATCCAGCATCCATGTGGAATCTAAGCCTCCTCTTGACATAGAAGTGCAATGGACACAACCAATCCAATGTCCACAGAGAAAATGTGGCATTGGTGTGGGAAAAGTGGCCATGGTGGCTGCTGGGTGCGGGGAATGGGAGGAAGAGATAAGATGTGGAGGCGTTTTCGGGACTTGGAGGTATCCTGGGTGGTGCTTCACAGACAATTATGGGACATTGTAGATCCCCCCAGGGCCCACTGGATGGAATGTGGGAGAGTATGGGCTATGATATGGACCGTTGACTATGAGGTGCAGCGATGCCCAGAGATGTACTTACCAAATGCAATGGATGTCTTTTATGGGAGAGAGTGTTGCTGTGGGGGGAGTGGGGGGTGAGGGCGGTGGGGTTGAATGGGACTTCATATTTTTTGAATGTAATATTTTTTTAAAAAGTGAATAAAAATAAAATAAAGTAAAATAAAAAAAAGATTGGGTCACTGAAAGAAGGCAGCTTTGGGCTCAAATCCCAGCTTCTCCACCATAGCTGTGTTTGTGCAAATCATACTTTCTCTGTATTTTACAATTTGAAAATAAATTAAATGGGATAATGAAGTTTATAAATAGCAAATATAGAAAAGTTATATCACAGCTTGGCATAGTTAGGCCTATGTCAAATACAAAACAAGTGATAGTTTGCTTGTTTTCTTTTAAGGCAAAATCTTTATTTTAATCATTTTGGATAAGTGGATTTCTGAAGTATTTCATATTATTTAGTGTCTAAAAGATCTTACTGATATTGAATTCTAAATCACAAATGATATGATTTCCACCAGGCATGAGAGTAAATTCATTTCTTAAATAGAAATAATTTTAAATGTATGTATCAATAACATGTGTTTCCAAGAAAAAAAAATTCATGCTGAGTTATGAGGAATATTTTTGAGAGAACAGGGAAATACCTTTTAAAAGTAATATAGCAACCTTTCAGATATCCAAGACAGTCATATGAGTTTCAAATAATACTTCAGATAGCTCGTTTATGTAAATGAGGTTAAAAAGAAATAAAGGAAGAAGGAAAAGAGGAAGGAAGAAAAAGGAAAGGCAGGTGAGCCAACACAATCAAAGTCATCTAACATTGATTACACCATTTTAGGTATTCTTTGACTCTTTGAGAACATGGCATTGAAAGTGGTAACTTTTGGTAATATTAATTTCATACTTTTTAGGGCCTTCTAAAGAATATGCATTAGTTCTTTTCCTCTTTAAAAAAGGGGTCCAATTGATCTTTTTGATTCCTTACCACTATAATTTAATGTAAACAATTCTTGCCACCAGTACAATGAAGCTATTATATTTTATTCAGCCTACTATTAACATCCTCAAACTAATTTTGTCTTTTTAATCTTTTATTACCTGGCAACTGAATAATCAAGATATTTAGCATTGCATGTAAAGGAAAAGTGAAATATTTCTAAGTAAGACTCCAGGAGGTTTCCTGTAAGTAAAATTAATTGGCTCTAGTCCAAGGACTTTGAGAAAAATTTTCCAACTATCTTTAGTTAATTTTGAAATACATATTTTTCTTTTACATTTTTTTATTTTGCTTAATTCATACCTGTAATTCCACAACCTAATATAATGACTTGCACAGAACAGGCAGCCTATTAATATGACTTGAATTAATGAAATCCATATGGTCAAAGCTGAAGGAGAAAGGACTCCATTTAGGCCAATGTGTGTGCTTTTGTGTGGATGTGGCTGTGACAACTTAAGAAAACATAGTGTCAGGTCTGTAGTAGGTACATAATACATGATAGCTTCCTGTGTGTTCTTTTAAGACAAAGGCTTTATTTTAATCATTTTAAGTAACTGGGTTTTTGAAGTGTTCCACATTATTTACAGTTTTCTAAAAGATTCTACTGATATTGCACTATATCTTACAGATATATGACTATAAGATAGGAACAATATCTAATTAAATTCTCATTCTTGTAACAAAGTAGTAAAAGGTTAGTCTCCAGTTTTCTGATATCTTAAAGTACTTTCTAATTACTCACAGCTACAATAGCAGGAAGGTCAGAAATGTAACATCACCTAGCCATTTCCTTACCCCGCTTTGAATCCATTTTTATCTGGCTTTCATTCTCCTCTTGTCAAAGAATATGTTCTTGTCAAGGGTCCCAATGGCATCCATTGTTAATGCAATAGTCTTCATAAACTCTGATATAGCCAATTATTTGAAATAATCCCTTACTCACTTGAAGAATTTCTTTCATTGGACAGATATTGCTCTTTCTGGGTCTTCTTACATCATTTTTAATTCCTTTTATTTCTTTTTCCCTATTTCTCCTTTACCTCATCTCATATCCCCACAATCACTCTCTTGTACTTATTTATATGACATCTATCTTGATGACTCCCTAATTTTTAACTATAGCCTGAACCTCTCTCCTGACCGTAGTCTCATATCCAACTGCCTACTTAACTTCTCCATTTGGCTGTCCAATAGGCATCTGAAAGCTAGCATTTCTAAAATATACTCCAATTTCAAATACCATACTCCAGACTATTCCTCTCAATCCTCCTCATGTCAAATAAATGGCTATAACCCTGCAGATATTCATGACTCCTCTCTTTTTTTGACATTCACTCATCTTAATAAGTAAATCCTGTCATCTCCATCTTTAAAATATATTTGAAATTTGACCATATCAACTATATGTAAATATATGTTAGCTTTATATGTGGAGAAAGAATACAAAATAAAGAAGTTATGATACCTGTATCCAAGGACCTTAAAATGTAGTAGGAAGGTAGACACATGATTTAAACTAACTTAAACCAATCTGGGAATATAGTACAGTATGGTGGAAAGGTTGGCTTTTGAGTCACAAGACATTGAATCCCAATTTCAATACTTGCTAGGCTATTCCGTACAATGTGTATATTTCTCTGAATGTATTTATCAACTGCAAAATTTAATGGTTAGTAAGAACGTAATTGTCAAAGTTTGTATTGTTAAATAAAAATGAGTTAGAAAGTTTTGGGTAAATTGCAAAACTCTCCTTAAATAAGGTGATTATATTTCATAAGAGATGTTAGGCCAACTGTTCATTGTATCCCCATTATATTCCCAGCACTACCTCTTAGCACTCACCTCATATGATTACAATATTTAAGGCCCATCCATGAGGCAAGAGTTCCTGGAAGGCAGATACAGTTTTATTAATTTTAGTTTTATGGAAGTTAGTAAATGAAGGAAGAAAGGAAGGGAAAGAATAATGTTATAATAGAGGTAAAAAACTTAATGAAGGGAATAATAAATGTCAAGCCTGCATAGGGATAGAAATAGAGAAAACAGCTCAGGGGTGGTATATTTGACTTGAATCTTGAAAGAGGAATGGGGATTTGATATGCAAAGAATAAAAGAACATTACAAATATAGTGAAAGTTCTTCAGCTGGGCCTAAAGGATAAGAGTCAAAGGACTGATAAACAGCATATATAGTTTTATGTGTTTATTCATTTGTCATATTTGCAAAGTTGTCATTGTCACAACAAAATCTAAGAACTACTAAGATTGAGAAAAGATAAACAAGAGAGCATAATTGAGTAAAAATTTATTTTTTAATAGCTGGTATTTATTTTATACTCTAAAATCTGAAAAATCAGGACTTTAACTTTTTTCTATTTAATAGCATTTTCTTATACATCCAAATCAAATACTAGCTCTTATGAATGCCTAATCTGTTATCAAATACAATATAAATACAGTCCTGAGAGAAAAAGGCTCAAAACTCAGTTATTCATTGAAAACTGTCCATTTTATTGATTCACAGCAACTCTTTGAAGTCTTGATTCCCTGATTCTCACTTATACTTAAACAGTAGGATTTTAGTTTTTGATTGTTTCCAACTGAGTCCTGGCCTCCTTCCCTATAATAGAGAACAGCTGGTTACCTATGGTAATCCCAGCAGTAAATGCCAAGCTAAAGATGGGCTATAGAACACAGTGTTTGGAGAACAAGTTAGATCCTCATTTTAACAGAGTCAAAATTGTTCCCACAGTTGAAACTGGCGATTATTACTATACTGATTGCAATTCAGAATGGCTTTGCTTTTTGTTCATTTGTCTATTTTATTTTGCTTATAGTGAATCGCTACTTATTTCTCCTTTATGTAATCCATTAAATCACTCAGAAATTATGTAATCCACAACAAATCTTATAAAGAGGGGCATGCTGTCTAATGGAAACAGTATCTTTCATATATAAGGATTCTCCAGGGAGTGGTCTGCTGGACTTAATAGAACTCTTTATATAAACTTGAAATAGGAATCAGCAACACTTGGCTTGCTTCTTCAGTGATGGTCTCATAAATTGGAAATTTCAATTCACTTGATTAGCAAGTGTGTGTGGGGGGAAGTTTCACTATCAGCTTCACCCGCATGCCAACCATACAGACTGGTCTTATCTAACTCTGGGTGAAGATACACTGTGGTATAGAGGTAGACAAAAGGAAAAGATATAAGCACAGTAATGATAAGCTTTCACAATTATATAGCAATTTGCAGTTAACAAAGTAATTTCCACAGTGTTAACCGTAGGAAAAAAATGGAATTTGAACTCAAGAGAAATCTTTATTTTCATAGTTGATTCAGTGTTTAATAATAAAATTAAAAAGTCACTTACTTCCAAAGCCTTAGTGTTATTAATTCTAAAACGAGAATAACATACTTGCATAGCCCATCCATCAACTTTGCTGGGAGGGAGGTCTGATGGAAATTAAATGAGAAAGAAAGTGACAACACTTGGTAAACTGTGAGTGCTCTACTTAGGTTAATGATCATCATCATGAATTCTTTAAATATGATGCATAAGGGAATAATACAGTTTCTCACTTAAAGATGGAATTTAGAAAGCATTACATTTTTATCTCATCAACTTAAGTAAATATTAAATATAAAACTAAATTTTTCATGCATTTTATTTTAAAGAGGCAATAAAGGCATACCTCATTTTACTGTGCTTTGTTTTATTGTGCTTCACAGATTTGCATGTTTTTGCAAAATTGGAGGTTTGTGGCAACTCTAAGTCAAGCAATTCTATGGGCACTATTTTTCCAACAGCATGTGTTCACCTCACATCTCTGTGTCACATTTTAGTAATTCTCGCAATATTTCAAATGTTTTCGTTATTACTAAACTGATGTGGGCTAAGGGTGGGAGGATCTTTGTCTCTTCGGAGATAACCTTAACCTAGGCTGTCTGTCCTGACTTGTGGGTGTGGGATGATAAGAGGCTGCAGTCCTGCCCTTGGTGACCATGGCAACGACTCTAGTCCCAGGAAACAGTTTATCAATGCAAACTCTATAGACTTTGAATATTCAGGGAAAATGCAAACCAAGATAAGCTAAAAGCTTATCCAGAATGTTTGAAGTCCATGCTAAAAGCTTACCTAGGATGTGGAAGATATATGTTAATTCAAGCCTATTGAGAACTGAAACAAAAGAACCTTTTGGCCTTTCCTATCAGTATAAAAGGGACTCAAAAATCTTGTTCCAGGCTTGGGATTGAAACAGAATGCTCCTGAGTCTGGCCAGCCATCAATAAACCATTTTTCCTTCTCAAAATCATTCCTGAGTCCTGCCTGACCTTTCTGTACACAAATAATTGAACCTCTCTCAAATTCTACAACAAAACCTGTTGTGGTGATCTGTGATCAGTGATCTTTGATGTTACAATTGTAATGCTTTGGGACACCAAAAATTGCACCCATTGTGGAGAACTTAACTGATAAATTCTGTGTATGTTGTATATGTTCCAACTGCTCCACTGACCAGGGTTTCCCCATCACTCTTCCTCTCTCCAGGCCTTGTTATTCTCCGAGACACAACACTATTGAAATTAGGGCAATAACAACCCTATGATGGTGTCTAAGTATTCAAGTAGAAGGAAGAGTTGCATGTCTCTCACTTGAAATGAAAAGCTAGAAATGATTACCCTTAGTGAGGATGGCATGTCAAAAGCCAAGATAGGCTGAAAGCTATGCTGCTTGGGTCAAAGAGCCAAGTTGTGAATTCAAGGAAAAAGTTCTTGAAGGAAATTAAAAATGCTATTCCAGGGAACACACAAATGATAAGAGACTGAAACAGCCTTATTGCTGATATGGAAAACATTTTAGTGGTTTGGATAGATCAAACCAGCCAAAGCATTCCCTTAAGTCAAAGTCTAATCCAGCACAAGGCCCTAATTCAGTTCAACTTTATGAAGGCTGACAGTGGTGAGAAAACTATGGAAGAAATTGTTTGAAACTAGCAGAGGTTAGCTCATGAGGTTTAAGGAAAAAAGCCATCTCCATAATGTAAAAGTCGAAGGTGAAGCAACAAGTGCTGATGTAGAAGCTGAGCAACTTATCCAGAAGATATAGCTAAGATAATTAATGAAGGTGCCTACAGTTAACAGATTCTCGGTGTAGATGAAAGAGCCTAATTTTGGAAAAATATGCCAGCTAGGACTTTCATGGCTAGAGATGTGAAGTTAATGCCTGTCTTCAAAGCTTCAAAGGACAGGTAGATGCTTTTGTTAGGGGCTAATGCAGATTTAAGTTGCTGTTATGCAACTATAAGTTGAAGCCAATGCTCATTTGCCATTCCAAAAACCCGAGGCCCTTAAGAATGATACTAAATCTACTCTGTGTTCTTTAAATGGAACAACAAAACCTGGTTGAGAGCACATCTGTTTACAACATGGTTTACTGAATATTTTAAGCCCACTGTTGAGATCTACTGCTCAAAACAAAAGATTCCTTTCAAAATATTACTGCTCATCAACAATGCACTGATCACAAAAAAAGTCCTTTTAGCAGGAGATGTATGATGAGATTCACATTGTTTTCATGCCTGCTAACACAACATCCATTCCGCAGTTCATGAATCAAGGAGTCATTTTAATCTTCAGGTTTTATCATTTAAGAAATACATTTCAAAAGACTATAGCTGCCATAGATAGTGAGTCCTCTGATGACTGTGGGAAAAGTAAATTGAAAACCTTCAGGAAAAGATTCACCATTCCAGAAGCCACTAAGAATATTAGCAATTAATAAGGGGAGATCAAAATAACAACATTCACAGGAGTTTGGAAGAAGTTGATTCCAACCCTCACGGATGACTTTGAGGGATTCAAGACTTTAACGGAAGAAGTAACTGCAGAGGTGGTGGAAACAGCAAGAGAACTAGAATTAGAAGTGGAGCCTGAAGATGTGAATGAATTGCTGCAATCTCGTGATAAAACCTGAATGGATGAGAAGTTGCTTTTTAAGAATGTGCAAAGGAAGTGGCTTCTTGAAATGGAATCCATTCCTGGTGAAGACCCTGTGAACATTGTTGAAATGACAAAAAAAGGAAATAAAATTTACATATACTTGGTTGTTAAAGCATCATTAGGGTTTGAGAAGATTGACTCCAGTTTTGAAAGAAGTTTTACTCTGGGTGAAATGCTATCAAACAGCATCACATCTACAGAGAAATTTTTTGTGAAAGGAAGAGTCAACTGACACAGCAAACTTCATTGTCTTATTTTAAGAAATTGCTACAGCCATCCCAACTTTCAGCAACCACCACCCTAATCAGTCAGCAGCCATCAACATGGAGGCAAGACCCTCCTCCACCAGAGTCTGACTCACTGAAAGCTCAGATGATGGGTAGCATATTTAACAATAAGGCACTTTTAAAAAAAAGATTTATTTATTTATTTATTTATTTCTCCCCCCACCCCATTGTCTGTTCTCTGTGTCTATCTGCTGCATCTTCTTCTTTATCCTCTTCTGTTGTTGTCAGCAGCACGGGAATCTGTATTTCCCTTTGTTGTGTCATCTTGTTGTGTCAGCTCTCCATGTGTGCTGCGCCATTCCTGGGCAGGCTGAACTTTCTTTCACGCTGGGCGGCTCTCCTTATGGGGCACTCTCCTTGCGGGGCGCATTCCTTGCGCATGGGGCTCCCCTACGCGGGGAACACCCCTGTGTGGCAGGGCACTCCTTGCGCTCATCAGCACTGCGCATGGGCCAGTTCCACACGGGTCAAGGAGGCCCGGGGTTTGAACCACGGACTCCCATGTGGTAGACGGACACCCTAACCACTGGGCCAAGTCCGCTGCCAAAGTACTTTTAATTAAAGTGTCTATATTGGTTTTTTAGACATAAAGCTATCACACTCTTAATAATCTATATTATTGTGTAAACAGAACTTTTATATGCACTAGGAAATCAAAAAATTTGAATGATTTGCTTTATTGTGATAATTATTTTATTAGTGGTTGGGCACCAAACCCATGATAGCTCTGAAGTATTCCAGTACTGGGCGAAAGTAAGATGAAACTTATTTTCAGTAAGATAGTGTTGTGGGAAGACAAATTAGCTCAATTCAGGGAAAGCGAGAACTTACCTTAAGAGAGTTAAAATTACACAGGATTAAAGGCCCTGAGTTGCAGACAAAGTAAAAGAGAGAAATGGAGAGAGAACAAAGCAAACAATTTTTAATCCACAAATATTTCCTGATGAGCTCAGGAAACAAGTTTTGGAAAAAGCTTTCTTTCTAGCTGTGAAGATGTGGGCAGTATTAAACTAGTAGTTCTAGTTACTATTTAGAGTTTCTCATTGTATAGGCTTGAATTAAATACTTCAAAATAAAAATGCTAAGGACTAGGAAAGAGCAAAGAGAGATGGAAGATGGTCGATTTATAAGACCATGAAGCAATTATCTGAAATTTGGAAACAAAGCAAAGGATGAATGTATGTCTTTTCTTTGCAATACTGGAACATTGTCTAACAGCCCACCCAGGAATTATTTAATTATGTAGAGGACTGTTCTTTAATGAGGACCCAGATTCTCAGAAGTTTCTGCTAATTTTTATTTTATTTTATCAGGTAGAGATAAAAATATGATTTCAGCTCAGTAGAAAAGGTAACTCCAAAGGATATGGTCTGTTAAAAAAAACACATTTCAAAATTTAAAAAAAAGTGGGGCATATGGTAACCTCCTATATTTTTTAATGTAACATTTTGTGGGATCTATGTATCTTTTAAAAATAAATAAAATAGCTTAAAAATTTTAAAAAGAGAAACTTTATTTATCAAAAAGAGACAGTTTGCAAATTGGGGAACACTCAATGCCAAGACAAAATCACTATTTTTCCCTGAGAAAGAGGCAGCTTATATATATAAATAACAATATGTTAAGCAAAAGCAATAAGAAAAGCAAGATTTATAGGGTGATGGAATGCAAAATAACAAAATTTAATTATCCCCAACAAAAATTCTGGTTTCAGGGAAATCAAGATCCAGTTTCAAAGAAGGTTAGAACATCCTAGCAGTTGTGTAAGCTTGGAGAGTCTCAGATAGCTCGTCTTACAAAACTTTTCTTAGGCATGTGTGGGTGACTTTAAGATATATAGACAAGTTAGCTTTTACTTTAGTCATGTATAGATAAGTTGGACTTTGTTTTAGATGCCTATGGATAAGTTGCCTCTAGGCCTTTGCCAATTCATTTAACAGATTGAACTGCCTTATATCTTTGTCTTTTTGTGAGGACTATGCAAAGTCTCTGTTCCTTAAATATTCTTCTATTGATTCTTTTAGTTTGAATTAAACAATCTGTAGCTGTGTTATTCTATATTTGTATGAGAATCATATATTAAACTTTAAAAAATTATACTTTGACATTTTATTTCAATTTCACACCTATACTTTTTTCCAAAATCAAATAAACAACAACATATTTGGCAAGCATTTTTTACTTTAATAGGATTTGACCTGTATTTTTCATTTATATAACATTACCATTTTTTTCACCTTTCTCTCATTGATCTGAGTGTTGACAATTATTAGCATTATTCACATTTCTAAATGAGTGAAGTAAGGCAGAAAAACTTCTTAAATTTTGATGGTATTAAATTTTGGACATCATAGAGGATATCTAAATCAGAAAAGAAATTGATGGGTTTCTGACAAGATCATGAGCTAATGAAGACTATAGACGCCCTTCCCATCTCTCAACTCAGGAAATAACAAATATTTAAAGACAGCTGGATATGAATTGATCTAAGAAAGTAATACAAATTTAAAAGTCAAGAAATTCCAGAATTGAAAGAAAGCTGGATTCAAGACAGTATAGGAGTATGGATCTATCAGGCAGGAGAAATCAAAGGAAGGGAAGAACATGTTAAGGTATTTGTCTTTTGGAATGACTAGAGAGGAAGAACTGTTCTTACTTATAATTACGAGGAAAATAAAATAGAATTTATGTGTCACACTGTCAGAATAGCATCCAAGTCTACGCAATAGAAAGCAAGAAAAAAGGAATAAAAGAAACACAGTAATAAAATACGATTAACGTGGCAGAAACAAGTTTTACATTAAATGCAAAAACCTTAAACCTACCAATGAACAGAGATTCTTAGATGGATAAATCCATCAAGATAGAGCAAGATGCTAACAGTAAGAAGTAAGCTTAATATAGATACATAAAGTTGAAAAAAAGTGCATGAGATATACCAGATAATTATTAACATCAAAATTTATAGTAATAGATTTCATATCAGACAAAATAAGATTGGAGAAAGCAGCCAGTTTTTAAAATACAAGATTAATTTAAGAAAACCCTCAAAAAGGGTTTACTCACCATACTAGATATGACTACACACTGCAAATCTATTATAATGGAAACAATGTGGTCCTGGAAGAGTTACTGAAAAATACTCCAATAAGGCACAATAATAAGTTCAGAAATAGGTATGTTTTTATATGGGAACCTGAAATAAAGTAAAGTTGATACCTCTCAACAGTGGAAAAAAGGAGAAATTAGTTAGGAGCAATCATTAGAAAAAGGGAGAAATAACTTCGGATCACTATGGTAAACCATATGTAAAGATAAACGCCAGATGGAAAAGACATAAATGTTAAATGTGAAGCTATAAAGTGAATAAAAGAAAATTTAGGAGAATGTCCTTGCTACCTTGAGATGAGAGGGAAAATCTCCAAAGCACAAAAAAATTGTGATGCAACCATGACAATTAAGAATATTTGTTTGTTAGTGCACACTACAAAGTTAACAATCTAAAGAAGAAATTTCAACATTTAAAGCAATATGAACTAAAAATCTAGAATATTGAAAGAATTTCTTCAAATCAAGAAAAAAGTGACAGGAAATGCCATAGAATATATAATCTCTGAAAAGGGACTTCAAAGGTGGTTCTATTTCACTAGTATATTAAGAAATGCAAATAAAAACACTGATGAAGCACAATTTTATGCATATCACATTAGGAAGCAAGAAAGAAAAAAGAGAGATTGATTAATATCAATTGTTTACAAATAGAAGTGTATCAGTTATAGTTCAATCAGAGAAGCTACTGCTTAGAGTGGTAAAGAATAATGGATTTATTATAGGGCTTTGAACTTACACAGTTGTAGGGGATGGTTAATCAGTCTATGTGAGGTTATAGTTTCTGCATTTGTGTTCATCCTGAAAGAAAAAATAAAAAGGAAAGATAAGTTTTAAGATAGGGAGGACAAGGACAAATTGACATCCACAAAAGGAGCTGGAATCCATAGGGCAAACTGAAACATCTGTCAGTCTCTTACCACTTCCAAAGCTCCAACTTGGTTGATGCTAAACATGAACCTGGCCAAGCTGTCAGGGGATGGCTGGAGAAGGGCATCTGCAGGTGTTGAAGGGGCTATGGGCCAGCTACTGTGCCCATAACAACAAATAAACCTGCAGATGCCGAACAATGTTTGAGAGCTGCAGTAATACCTGGTGCCCCTGCACTGACCTTTGGAATTAAATTTGAGGGCTTCTAATGCAATTCTGTTTTTGAAAATTCATGCATAAACTCTCTTGTGGCCCATATTAAGCCAGAACAATGCTGGGAATGTGACTCTGGGAAAAGTATTCCTAGCATAACAAAGATGACACAATACAAATCCATCACAGACCACCCCTTGTCTATTTGGCATTCGTATACCTCTCTTATAAATATCATTAGTTTGAGAACAAAAGACAACAGCAATATCTCTTGTGATAAATAATGTGTATATCCCTCATAGACCCACAAGTAAGTGCTCCTTTCCTCAAAAGAGGATACAGTCTCTTTATCCATCTTTTGGGTGACATTCATACCTCTTCTAGCTGAGTCATATTGCTCCTTTGATATTCCATAACTTAAATGCTCAGATATAAAGTTAACTACCATTAACACATTTTATGTGAGGAACGAGAGAAGGGAAGCAGGAAAAAAGTTAATTTATGCACAAATGTGTTCATTTTAAACTTAGAGATGCTCATAACTGTTGCAGTCCTCATTCCTATTATCAGTCATATGGTCATGATTGGATTTGTAACTACCTTCTTCTCCTACCTATATTATAATTCATTGTCTATAACAAGAAACTCCACTAGTCTTAGTTCATTGCCTAATGGAGTGACCAGAGCCTCCATTTCTGGAAAGTTTGAGCCATTAGTATTTCTATTTGTATTGGGATTATTGTAATTTTTCACTGACTTTAATCGCAGGTTTTAGGAATAATAAGCACACAAGAGGATCTCCTGCATTCCTGCTATACTCCTCCTTACCTTATTGTATAGTAACAACCCAATTTCCTCTTGCAGTCTGGATCAACTTCCCAGTAGGTACAGAACCTTCCTTTACCCTCTACATTCCCTAGAATAAGGTTCATAAAGTGTCCAGGTAGCAGTCTCAGCTTCCAATTTATGGAAATCGTTGCTCTGTATCCTGGTAGAAGCAATGGAGTGTACCCAGATGGAAACTTCATTATCATGAAAACTAAGATTTCTAGATCAGTGAATTCCAAAGTTGCAGGGATAGGACGCCTAAATTTTGCTAGTGGGTCACAAAGAAAACAGTGAAAACAGCTACTTCTATTTCTACCTCCTGATTCCCAGATCCTTTCCTTTTACAGAAAAGTAATTGACTAGGTGCACTACTTACTGCCATCCCCATTGGCGGCCACCTTCCATTTTCAGTTTGCACTCATGTACAGAACTGGACCACCTGCTCACCAAGTTTGTGTATTTTCTTCCTCTTTTAGCTGCACACACCACATAGCTACTGATTTTGTGCTAGTCCTGCTACTGTTTACAATTTGACCATATATACATTCATTCTGGGTTTTGGGTACATTTTCGGACTCCTAGGTTTTAAAGAATTTCATGGAACTTTCTACTTTTAAAATATTATTTGGACTTCTTGGTTTTCGGGAGGAAATAGATGTGAATACTACAATAATAGCATAATCACATTGCCATTTTATTTTTAGAAGATTATTCAGCAGAATCCATAAAGAAAGAGGTGGAAATGATTGGTACTCAATTGGTTTACACTATACATTGAAGACAATTGTAATATAAATGACTTGTTTAGGCTAGAATCATTTTAGTAATGTTTATATTTGCTATGAATTATTATGGAACTTTAATGTCTCTATTTCTCTGTTGAAAATATGTAATGTAGACAGTAACTAATGTTTCTTTCTAGCCACTTAATGATCAAATATAAATGATTATTGAAATAAAATTCTCAATTTAGCACTCAAAACAGTAAGGTAATTTATTGCTTAGTTTTTTAGTTTTCCAATTTTATGATATAGTTCCTTTGAGAAAGTTTACATATTATAATAGTGTTTTACAAAGCAATTGAATGTAAATGAAATCCAGAAAGCAAAAGGAGAAACACTTTCCAAGTGTCAATATCTCACTTATCTTTGTCATTGACTTATTTTAAATAAAAAAGATAGGCAATTCCATTTGAAATTTCATTAGAAATCTCTATAGTGTTTTTATAAGATGAATGCTAAAAACAGTTTACCAGATGTCATTTACTTTTATCATATCACCTAAAACAAGTTTCATGGAAAGCCATCTATTCATTCATATACATAGTAATACATTCATTCAATTAAATTTGTATAGAAGATACTGGGGATGCAGAGGCAAGGAAAGCATAATTTCAGCTCTCAAGGTGTTCAGTCTAGAGATAAAATCACATAAGCAAACAAACAATTGAAAGTAATGTGTTAACAACTCTTGCAAAGTACTTCTTTGCTAACACTCTTAGTTCATCTCCTATCCCTCTTCTCCTTACTCATTTCATTCTGTTATACTGGCCTCCATGCTGCTCCTTGAACAAACCAATGATGCCCTTACTTCATGGGAATTTGCACTAGCCTTTGGGCCTGGAATTAAGTAAAGAATTAAGTAAAGAAGTACTACAATCTGGTGTTTGAGATTTCAGTGTAGGGGAAGACATTTGAAAAATGAAATGAGTGCGGAAAATTAAAAATATACTATATATAATTAAAATAGGACTGAGGGAAACGGACTTGGCCCAGTGGTTAGGGCGTCTGTCTACCACATGGGAGGTCCGCTGTTCAAACCCCGGGCCTCCTTGACCCATGTGGAGCTGGCCCATGCACAGTGCTGATGCGCGCAAGGAGTGCCGTGCCACGCAGGGGTGTCCCCCATGTAAGGGAGCCCCACGGGCAAGGAGTGCGCCCCGTAAGGAGAGCTGCCCAGCAGGAAAGAAAGTGCAGCCTGCCCAGGAATGGCGCCACCCATACTTCCCGTGCCACTGATGATAACAGAAGCAGACAAAGAAACAAGACACAGCAAATAGACACAGAGAACAGACAACCAGGGGAGGGGGGGATTTAAATAAATAAATAAATCTTTTAAAAAAATAAAATAAAATAAAATAGGACTGAGGAGAAATCCTGAGGGTAAAATTACATTTAAGCATCCCAAGAGAAATGGAGTCAGATAAGAAAACTAAGAAAGAAATATCTAAGAACCTGAAGTCTGAGAGCAAATGTTGGTGTGGAAACAAATGGAAAAGAAATTGATAATAAATATAAGTGCTAAACAACTGATACTTAAAAGTGTCTGCTTGATTTGTCAATTTAGAAATTACAAATGATGGAGTCCAGATGAATAGTATACAATGATATGGAAACAAAAGGACAATATATTCACTTTAGAAGCTTGACTTTGAACAGGAATTAAAAACCAAGACTAATAAATTCTGGCTTTCCATGCAGGTGATGCGCTTAGGCTTCAGGGGCTTTCATGTGCCTGGGTTTCATGAGTGCAGGTAGTTGTCTGGAGTGTGGAATGTTCTATGTAGGAATAGGAAGCCTGGTTGCAATGGAAGCATTTCCATGGAAGCATTTCTGATAAATTTCCAAACAGGGCTAAGAAGAAAGGGACCTGAATCTTCTAGGCCCTGCTAAGCCATAGCAATTTCTGTTTTTCATAGTACAGATTTATTGTATCTAATTTTGTATTTGTCATTTTCCAATTTTTTTCTTAATGATGCCCCACGAATTGTATAAATCTCAAGACATCCCAGAGCAGTTGATGAAAGGAAAGGGCTTAACTGGTGACATTTTTCAAGAGTGGTCAAAATGTGACCATTTCATATACTGAATTTAAAAGTACCAGAAATATGGGAATTGAAGACTCAAAAGAAAATAAAGTAGGACTTGCACAATGAAGAAGCAGAAACAAATGAAATATGGAATAAAAAAAATGGAATTAGCATTTGGCGAGAGGAAATATGCTATTTGTCTTAGTTTGCTAACGGCTGCTAATGCAATATATGGGAAATGGGTTGGCTTTTATAATAGAAATTTATTAGGTTAAAAGTTTGCAGTTCTGAGGCTGTGAAAAACGTCCAAATCAAGGCATCATCAGAGATTTTATCTCATGCAAGGTCAGATGTTGGCAGTCCTGGACTCCTGCCACATGGCAAGGCAAAATGGCAGCCCATCTCTACTTTCTCCTCCAAGCTCACTTGCTCTCTGCATTCCACTGTGGGCAATCAGGCACCTGGCTCATCTCACTACCAGTCTGTTGGTCTCCCTCCTCCTTCCATGGGCCTAGCCTCTCTGGGGCCTCCTTCCATGCCTCTGTGGTTCCCTGATTCCAGTCTCCAGCCTCTAAGACCTCTCCTATTTCTGAGGCTTTTTTCCTGCTTGTCTCTGCTTTTGATCCTCTGTTTATAAAGGACTGTTTAAAAGAGGATAAGGGTCCACCCTTGGTCCTGCAATCTAATCAGAGCGCTTAACTGAAGAGATCTAATCAAAAGATCCTACATGCAATAGGCTTACACGCACAGGAATGGTTTAGTTTAAGAACATATTTTTCTGAGGTCCATAAAAAACTCAACAAGCGCACCATTTCCTCTAAATCTCCCTAAAACAAGAAGCAAGAGTAAGATTGGTAAAAGACAGTGAGTAGGGATAACGGGTTAGGAAAGAGCATAAAATGAGAAAACTGGAGCTGAAATGTGTCTTAAAGCTCTTTCAATCTACTTTTAATATTTTCAGAAGATGTGACTGAGGAGTTTTAGGTTGTGAATACCTAGGCAGCTTTAAAGTCACATATAAGAAGGAGCCTTCTGTTCATTGTTTTTGTGTTGATGTTGGGGGTAATAGTTTAATTTTAGTTTTGAGCCACAGTTACAGAATTAAAAAATCTTAATTTGGGTCCTGACTCAATTGTGATGATGTAGGATGGGTGATGGGGTTCTGATTCATTTTAAAACAAAGCAGAGTTTAAAGACATAATGGTACCAAGGGAACAACAGTCCCTTTCACTGCTAAAAGTGCTCAAGGATTAAGCTATTGACTGGTGATCATTTGAGAATGCTTTAGCTGATCCCTAAATACATAAGCTTGTTATTTTGTAGAAATTCACTCCATAGGTCAGAGGATTCCATTTAGAGGGAAATAGAGAAGGTCGTCTGAGTAAAGGGAAAATGAAAGTTAGTGTAGAGAATAGCATGAAGCGAGTCTAAAATTTGAAGCTGTATAAACATTTTTGTTAGACCTGGAGATTGAATTGAGCTGAGTTGGATCAGTCACTGGGAATCAAGCTAGAAGTTTGGATAAAACAGTTCTTGCAAAGGGAGTATGTAGCCAGATTCAAACACCAAAGTGGTGCCCACATTTTGTTTACTGTAATGATCATATCACTATTTATTACTTTTAATTTTGGAAAAAATTATCGATTATGCCTTCAAACTATACAAATTTGATTATCAAGTTTGTTTATAGCCATATTCTGTAATTTTTAAATTGCTTAATTGTTCAAATAATGCTGTAGTAAATCAACAAATGTAGACATTGTGTTTGGAGCTGTTCAAAGAAAATTGACACTAGATGTGAGTTGTAAAGATCAGACTCTTTGGTAAATATAGAGTGTTTAGAAGTGGTTTTCTGGATAAGCATAGTGTATGGTAAGGTGTCTCTTGTTCCTATTCCACAGTGAAAAATAGAGGTCCATGAATACAATGGCAAAATAACAATGTAAGTAATAACCTGTGGCCTCTGAGAGCCATAATTTATAGAGACTAAGGATCCAAAATCTTGGAAGTGATTTTTTTTAGCCCAATTGAAAGTAATCAATTTATAGATATAATTTATTAATTATTACTGTGTTCCTTCTGCATCTTGAGAAATAAATCCCTTCCTACAATCAATTTATAAAAACATTCTCTTATATTTTCTCCTAAAAATCTTATTTTTTGCCATTCTCATTTAGATTTATATTTTATCAAGTATTGAGTTTTGTGTGTGGTTTGGGTCTCAATTTTATTTTATTTTTTCCCTTTATAGATAAATAATTTTGTAAGCACTTATTACTAAAATACTTATCTTTTTCTTACTGAACAGTATTGTCAGCTCTGACATAAATTAAGATTCTACATATGTTTGAGCTTGTTCTGTGTTCTTTATTCTATTTCTCTATTCTTGTATTTCGTTTCATTCTTTTCTCTCCTTCATTGCTCCTTTGTATAAATTAAATATTTTCTCATTCCAGTTTTTTCTCTGCGGCTTGTGAATTTTATACTCTATCTCCATTCCATGATACGTATACTTGAATTTAAAAATCAATTATGATCTTTAACTTTTTCTCCAAAAATACAAGGACCTCATAAGTTTTTAACTCTGATCATAACCTTCTAAGCTCAAATACTATTATTGCCATGTATTTCAGTTTATCTTTTTAAAAACCCCAATATATTATTATTATACAGCCATTACTTGTTTAAATATGCCTACATATTTACCATTTTCTTTGCTTTCCATTTTTTTTGACAGGTCAAATTTTCCATCTGTGATCTTTTTTCTTTCATCTGACTTCTGCTTATAGAACAATCCTTTGAGGAAGTCTCACAGTAGCCAAATCTGTTGATTTTTGTTATATGTACCTTAATTTTGTCTATATTCATTGGTATAAATTTGCAAAGATTTCAAAATATATCCAATATTTCTTTGATACTCCTCTTTTCAAAAGTTGGAAACTAATTTCCCACCTTTTTAGTGTGGGTTGTACTTTGGGACTGTCTTCTACAGAAATGGAATGTAACAGAAGTAACAGTGTCATTTGCTTTGGGAAAGCCAGCTGCCATAAGATGCTTACATACCTTTGTCAAGAGGTCTAGGTAGTGAGAAATGAGAGTAACTGACCAACTGCCGGTGAAGAAGTGTAAATACTCTTCATATTTTTCTCATAATTTTATTTTAATTCTTTGCAGTCTCATTATGTCATCTGGTTTTTCTGCTGTCTTTCATTCATGGTTAATTAAACATTTTGTGATTTTTTTTTCTTATTGCAAGCTTATTTCCTTGGATATTTATTGGTAGAAATTATTTAATGCTGGATGGTAAATGGCCCTGTTTTAAGTAAGTAAAAAAATCCTCTATCTCAGATAGTTGATAACTGTATAAAAAATAATAACATTTGTAGATTAGTAGAAAAAATATTTAGAGAAGAAATATGTGGATGAATCTCCCCAACTAGGCCCAAAACATGAAATTATTTATCAAAATGCTCCACAGAAAAATTGGCTTTTTATAATTAAAGAAAGAAGTTGACTTCTTTGGTATGTCAATCAACTTACTCCTCAGCAAAATTATTGATTGCTGAATGGTATCAAAAATAAAGTACCCAGAATAACAATAATGGATGGCACAAATGGATTCAAAGTTCAGACTTCCTCTCACTAAAGTTGACCTGAATACCACTAAAGCTGAATGCCCTATTTTTCTAAGTAACTGAGATAATCCTAAGTCTCCAAAATGGTCCCAAACCATTATCAGGTGCTCAATATGGCCCAAAATCTTTAAGAGACAAGCCAACTGATTAAAAATTAATTTCACTGGAAGTGGTTATTTGTCCTCAGAATTGATTCTGTTCTGATTTATATTGCTTGTCAGTCAGGATTTTGGGGTTTGTTTGTTTTTTGTTGTTTGTTTGTTTGTTGATACCACTGGGCAGTTATTGATTCTGTCATGAACCACAAGGCATACTGTCGGATCAAGTATTTAATTTAAATCTTCATCTTCACTTAAAGATGAATATATAAGACTGTGGACCAATGTCTTTGGAATCTAGCGATATAGTTACAATCCTCTTGCAAGTAGTTGGGCTTATAAAACAGTTTGATGGTCTATTTAAGATCAAGTTATGGTAATAGCCAAAAGACTACACCTTGCATGATTGCAGTGGTGTTTTAGAGGATGTGCAATTTGTCTTAACTAGCAATCAACATATGTGACTATCTCTGCTCTCAGCTCGCTACTAGCTACATGAGTCCAAGGACAAAGGGATCAGAGCAGGGATAATGCCATTCTCATTTACACTGAACAAGTTCACAATTCTATGACTGTACTCTATAGGTTTAATTTCACTGAGTAATGCTTTTCTAAGGCACATAAAACTAGACTAAATGTGAACCTAGGGCCTCTGCCTGTCTTTTATCCATCCGTTATGCCACAGAGAGATTCACATAAAGGGATTATGTTCTTTAACTAAGTGATTAAGTCTGATGATTTTGAAGAGAAAGCACTGCATCTACTAAATGAGGGCAAGGAAGAGTATGGATGGAATATATCTGATCTTCTCGACTATTCATTTCTCTACTTTTCCGAGGGATAAAGTTTAATAGAAACTACTATAAATGTATGTGTGTTAGATCATCAGAGTACCAGCTCTCTGAGAAAAGAAGGCTTGATATACCATAGCAGAGACAAATAAGCCTGACTAGCTGAATAATCATGGAAGGGGTTGTAGAAAAATAGGTTGTCTTTATGAACACTATAAAAGCAGTAACTTTAGGTTTTGTCCTTTGCTGACTCAAATATATTTACCTATTTTGAATAATTTACAATTATTTTCTCTTCTTTTTCTCCCTATAATATGTAAATGTCTAGGCAAGTACTTGGCTTCCCATGGTTTTAACCTAGGAGACAATATTTCTATAAAACTATGGGAGGAATGAACACCTCCAGGAGATATAGAACTTTTACCAAAAGTAATCAATCATGAAGCTTTAAATTGTTTTCTTTTGCAGAAAAGGTGAGAAGTTTACAGATAAATGTGCAATATTTGCATTTTGTTGAGGAAAGGAAGTATATGGATGTTGGGAAACAAGAAGGATTAGAGTGGTTATGTATTTAATTTTGCCTGACCAACAGCCATTTCCCTTTCTTTGAGTAATAGCACAATAATTTCTTTTGGGGACATTATAACTCCTCTTTGGTGCAACTTTGGACTTCCGGGGAATTGATTTGGCCTGTTCTTCTCTAATCAATAATTAGCCACATGATCCACTGTAAACCAATTCAAACTCACTTCTTCAGGATTTTATTATCTCCAGAATGACACAACAAGAGAAAACTGGTTCAGTTTCTTTTATTCCAGTTGTGGTATCCTGATGAGATGCTATATTAAGTCCTGGGTCCCCCATCTCTAAGAAATGTACGGATTCTTGACCCAGGATTTCCAGGCTTTCTTTTGATTTTTGTGAATAATTCCTTTCTCCTTTTCTTAGGAAACTAGTTTCTGTGGCTTATAATCAAAATTTCTGAGTTGTCAAACAACAGTATTTTTTTAACACTAATCTCTCCTGAGTATACTGTTATAAAGACATTATTGATAACCCCATACATATTTCATTTATTTTACTAGATTTAAAAAAATTTTTGTTGTCTTCTCCTTGTATTATATTGGCAATTATGTACTAAAAATTAAGAATTCAATTTTAAAATATATCCACAATTATTTACTTAGTTAAGTAATTGTTTCTGTAAAAATCTCCATGAACAAATAGGCAAATAGTAGAAATAAATATTTCCTTGACTCTCCCAAAAATGGAACTTTAAAATCTTTTTTACCTCTTATATATAGTTGCCTAATAAGTAAAACCAAGTGTATTAGATGACCTGAGTTTGGAAAGGTTTTGTCTAGACTTGCTTTGACACTAATGTACATGTAAAATTGGGCAACATACCTTCCCAATACAACTCAGACCTTCACTTTGACTTTTTACTCATCTCTAAAATGAGGAAATTAAATTTAGTGATTCAAATATGCAAGAGATGCTAAAATATTTGATATGACATAAATGATAGAGTATAAAATATTTTAAAAGACATTAAACTCACTTTTTAAAAATGTATTCCAATAAAGTTGAGACAAATCTACTAAAATAGTAAGATGTTTAACAGATGTATATTTAGAACAACAAAACAAAAACGTTAAGTAATATATGAAGGTATATTAAAGAGTTGGCAAAAACAATTATACTCCAAATTAGAATCCCACTAAAGTGATGGGAATATACTCTTCAATAGCATACACAAGACATCTGACAATTAAATTTGATAAATTTTAAGAAGCAATATGTTTATCAGATTGGTTTTATAAAAAAGTTAATATTTCATACTTGATTATTCACCTTCTGAAGTAGTAACATCATGGAAACTTTTTGAAATTTATAATGTTTAATGTAATGTTTTTTGTGGGGTTTTATTTTTTTTGTAATTTATTTCAATTCTTATTCCCATCAATTTTCCATATTTTTTAATTTAAAATTTTCATTTGAAAATATTGACATGTTTCTATAAAACCAGGAGGGACTTAATTGATTCTTAATGATGAATAATGCTATTTGCTGAGAATTTTCATTTATTTTACATATATCATGTATATCTACACACGTTTTAAAAATAAGATAATGAGAGACTTCCAGGAAAATGGCATCAGAATAGGTAGGCAGGACTCAACTCTCTCATAAAAACAATGTGTGAAGGGCAAAAAGCTATCCAAGGGTGCAGTGGAGGTGGCTCAAGTGGTTGATCAACTGGTTACAACATAGGAAGTCCTAGGTTCAGTCCCTGGTGCCTCCTAAAAACAAAAAAGCAAGTAAACAAACAAAAATCCAAGTCAGGGATGCCAATGTGGCTCAGTGGTTGAGTGCTAGCTTCCCACATATTAGGTCCTGGCTTCAAACTTGGACCCAGTTCCAAAACAAAACAAAAACAAAAACTATATCCATGGGAATAGTTTTATGGATCTGCAGACCAGGAGTCCTGCACACTCCACCAGGAGGATGAAAATGAAAACTGTGAGTTACTAACCCCTACAACCCATGAATAACACCCATTCCCCAACCACTAGACAAACACTGGGATAAAACCCCATGGCTCACTGGAGCCAACTGAGAGAGAGCAGACATATTCCTGCCTGGAAAGAAAGAGAGGTACAGTGGAGAGCATGGAATGGTTTCCCTTCAGGGAATTTGGCCAGCAGAACCCACTTTGGATCTCATCTCTGGCCAGACCAGAGGCAAGGGAAGGCTGAGAGTCACCTTAGTGGAAAAAATTAGCTCACTTGCACCATCTTCTGTCCATCCAGGAAATTACAAGGAGAAAAAAAATGCATTTAGGTGTCTCTTGTCCCAAACGCCTGGGAACAGACCTATTACTGAGTCCCTGACCTTATTTTGATAACTTAATGTGGGAAATTTTAAGGACTTAGAATAACCTGAACAAAATAAAGTAAAAGAAGAGCTGTGAAATAAAATCACTAGGCAAGAAAGAGCAATTGCTCATCAGAGTAAATTCATCAACATATTCAAACGCCTTGACATCAGCAAAAAATTATGAGCCATACTAAGAAACATGAAGATATGGCCTGGTCAAAGGAACAAACCAAAAATCCTGATGAGACATAGGATATAAGACAAATAATCAATGATAACCACATAAATCTCCTAAATCAATTCAAGGAGTAGAAGTAAAATATGACTAAAATGATAAAGGCTATTAAGAAGACAATAGGTGAACAAAAAGAACAACTTGAAAAGCTGTAAAGAAAAGTAACAGAGCTTATAGGAATGAAAGGCACAATGAATGAGATTAAAAATACATTAGAGGGAAATGGCTGTGGCTCAGTCAGTTGGGCTCCTATCTATGGGAGGCCCGGGTTTGTGTCCTGGGGCCTCCTTGTGAAGGCAGTCTCACCCACACACTGCAGAAAGCCTCCAGCCTGCAAGCACCTCAGAGAACTGACTCAGCAAGGTGATGCAACAAAATGGGAGACAAGTAAAAACACTGAAGAGTGTGCAGTGAATGGACACAGAGAGCAGACAACAAGCAAGCTGCAAGGGGGGGATTAAATAAAAATAAATACAGACACACAGAAGAATGCACAGTGAAAGGACACAGAGAACAGACAGCAAGCAAGCCACAAAGGGGGGAATAAAAAAATATATTAAGGATATGAAGCAGATGTGGCTCGAGGAGTTGGGCACCTGCCTACCACATGGGAGGTCCTGGGTTTGGTTCCCGGTGCCTCTAAAAAGAATACTAGCACACAAAAACAGATGCAGAGAGCAGACAGCAAACACAAACAATGGAGGGGGGGGGGAAATAAATTAAATTAATATTTTAAAAATACATTATAGGCATATCACAACAAATTTGAATTTAAGGAGAACAGGATTAGTGAAATTGAGGGCAGAACAACTGAATTTGAAAAGATAAGAGAACAGAAAGAAAAAAGAATGGAAAAATTGGAACAGAGTCTCAGGGAATTGAATGACAACATGAACTTCGCAAACATATGCAATACTGGTGTCTCAGAAGGGAAAGAGAATGGAACAGGGGCAGAGAGGATAACTGAGGAAATACTGACTGTAAATTTCCCAAACCTTATGAAAGACATAAATATTATATCCAAGAAGGACAATACACTCAAAACAGAATAAATATCAATAGAACTACATCAAATCACCTACTATTCAGAAAGCAAATACCAGAGATAAAGAGAATTCTGAAAGCAGCAAGAGAAAAGCAATGCATCATATAAAAGGAAATCTCAATAAGACTAAGTGCCAATCTCTCATCAGAAACCATGGAGGTGAGAAGAAAGTAGTGTGATGTATTTAAGGTACTGAAAGAGAAAAACTGCCAGCCAAGTATTCTTTATTTGGCAAAACTGTCCTTCGAAAAATAAGGGTGAGTTTAAAGTCTTCACAGATCAGTAATAACTAAGAAAGTCTGTTACCAAAACACCAGGTTTAAAAGAGGTACTAAAGGGAATGCTACAGTCTAAAAGGGAGACAAAAAAAAAAAAAAAAGAATAAGAGCCTTGGATAAGAGTGTAGAAATGATGATTATAAGTAAGGGTAACTTAAAGGGTAAATAAACAGACAGAGTCACCTCAGAAGTAAGGACAGAACCAGATTGAAAGTGAAAGATTAGAAAAACATATTGCATGCAAATAATAAACAAAAAATATCTGGAGTAGCGATATTAATATCAGAAAAAAATAGATTTCAAATGCAAAACTATTATAAGGGATGACAGATGTCATTATATATTTTAAAAAGGGCGATTCACCAAGAAGATATAACTATAATAAAATATTTATGCACCTAACCTGGGTGCCCCAAGATACATGAGGCTTACAACTGGGAAAAATGAAGGGAGAAATAAACATCTCTACAATAATAGTTGGAGATTTCAATACACCATTTTCAGTATTGAATAGAGCATCTGGACTGAGGATAAATAAACAGAGAACTAGAATAATATGATAAGTGAACTAGACCTAATGGACTTTAATATAGCTTTACAATCCAAAACAGCAGGTTATACAATCTTTTCAAGTGCACATGGATCCTTCTCCAGGATAGAAAATATATTCAGTTACAATAGAGGTCTCAATAAATGTAGAAAGATTGAAATTATACAAAATAATTTCTCTGATCATAATGGAATGAAGCTGAAAATCAATAATGGGCAGAAAATGGGAAAACTCACAAATATATGGAGATTAAGTGACACATTTTAAATAGCCAGTGGGTTAAAGAAAAATTGTGAGAGAAATTACTAAATGTCTTGAGATGAATGAAAATGAGAACACAGCATATCAAAATCTATGGGAAACAGCAAACGCATTGCTGAGAGGGAAATTTATAGTCCTCAGTTCTTACATATTAGAAGCAAAAGCTAAAAATGAAACCTTAGTGTACACCTGAAGGAACTAGAAAAAGAGGAGCACAATAATCTCAAATCAAGCAGAGTGAAAAAAATAAAAATCAGAGAAGAGATAAATGAAATTGAAAACAAAATACAATAGAGAGCATCAACAAAACCAAAAGATGGTTCTTAGAGAAGATCAATATATCTGACAAACCTTTAGCTAGACTGACAAAGAAAAAAAGAGAGAAGATGCAAATAAATAAAATTATAAATGAGAGGGGGACATACCAATGACTTTTCAGAAATAAGAGAGATCCAAGAAGAATATTATGAACAAATGTACACCAACAAACTAGACAATGTAGATGAAATGGACAAATTCCTGAAAACACGCTGTAGCAGTTTGATTGTTTATGAATTCCAAAAATAGATATTGGATTATGTTTGTAAACTGGTCTGTTCCTCTGGGTGTATTAGATTGTATTAACTTTGGAGGTTTCACTTTTACTTGATTAAATTTTGATCAGGGCTTTGATTAGGCCACATGAGTAGGACAAGGGGGCGAGGACTCACAGAGAAAACAATATGGCAAAAGAGAGAGTTGAAGTTTTGATGCTGGAGCTCTGGGAAGTAAACACACAGAAAAAGGACTCAGAGAAATAGGGGTGGCTCCATAGACACATCAGAGGTCCCAGAAAGAGAGAGAGCCTGAGAGTTTACAGCTGAACTTGTGGAGAGAAGAAAGCAGCTGAGCCCCAAAAGAAAGAAGCCCTGGGGAGAGAGACATTTAGGAGGAAGAAGGCTGAACCCTCACAGAGGCTGGAAACCATCTTGCTCTAACACACAGCAACAGACTTTGGTGAGGGAAGTAACAGGAAGGATCAATCTCATTTTATGAAGCCAACCTCAATCTATTACCAAAACAAGATAAAGACACAATGAAAAAAGAAAATTATAGACCAATATCTTTAAAAAATATAAATGAAAAAATTCTCAACAAAATACTTGCAAATAATTCCAAAAGCACATTAAAAGGATTATACACCATGATCAAGTGGATTTTATCCCAGGTATTCAAGGGTGGTTCAACACAAGAAAATCAATAGTCTAATAAACCACATTAATAAATTAAAGAAGAAGAAAATCACATGATCCTTTCGATGGATGCTGAAAAGACATTTGACAAAATATGCATCCTTTCTTGATAAAAAGGGTCCAAAAGATAGGAAGAGAAGGAAACTTTCTCAACATGGTAAAGTGCATATATGAAAAACCCACAGTTGGTATTGTACTCAATTGTGAAAGACTGAAAGCTTTTCCAAAGAGATCAGGAAAAAGACAAGGATGCCCACTGTCACCACTGTTAGCCAATATTGTGCTAAAAGTTCTAGACAGAGCAAATAGGCAAGATAAAGAAATAAAGTCACCTATATAGGAAAGGAAGAAGTAAAACCGTTGCTATTAATTCTTGATAAGATCTTATATCTAGAAAATCACCAAAGAATCCACAACAAAGCTTTTAAAACTAATAAATGAATTCAGCAAAGTATTGAGATATAAGATTAATATCCAAAAATCTGTAGCACTTTTATACACTACTGATGAGCAATCCAACAAATCAAATATTTAGGAATAAACTTAACCAAGGATATAAAGGGCCTGTATTCAGAAAACTATGAAGCATTGCTAAAAGAAAACTTAAATAAATGAAAGGGCATTTCTGTTTTCACAGACTGGAAGAGTAAATATCATTAAGATGTCGATTCTACCTAAACTGATATATAGATTCAGTGCAAGACCAATAAAAATCCCAAGGGGATTTTTTGCAGGAATAAAAAAAACCAATTATGGAGTTTATTTGAAAGGGCAAGGCAAGGTGTTTCGAATAGCCAAAAATGTCTTTAAAAAGAGCTCAGGAGACTTGACTCTCTGAACTTGCCATGTGCCAGCTGGGCCCTGAGCCCCAGCACAGTTGCAACACCTACTCTCTGGTTCGTTGGACTTACCCAGGTCAGCTAACAAAGAGGTGAAGATGGTCAATCACCACACCAGGGAACCAAGAGTGCCTCCAACTGCAAGCAGGAGAATCACATCCATCAACCACGTGGGATCTAAGCCCCTTCTCAATATAGAGGTGGAGTAGACATCACCATCCCAGGGTCCACAGGATGGAGGAATAAAGTATGGACTAGAGTGGACTTACTGGTATTCTACTATAGAACTATTGTGACTAGTAATGGAAGAAATTGTAGCATTGATGTGGAGAAAGTGGCCATGGTAGTTGTTGAGGGCAGGGAGAGGGAAGAAGAGATGTGATGTGGGTGCATTTTTGGAACTTGGAATTGTCTGAAATGATTTTGCAGGGACAGATGCTGGGCATTATATATCTTGCCATAACTCACTGAATGTACTTGGGGAGAGTGTAAACTACAATGTAAACTATTATCCATGTAGTGAAGCAGTGTTCCAAAATATATTCACCAAATGCAATGAATGTGCCACAGTGATGAAAAATGTTGTTGATGTGGAAGGAGTGGGTGGGGTGGGGTGGGGTGTGGGGTATATGGGAACCTCTTATATTTTTTAATGTAACATTTTTTGTGACCTATGTATCTTCAAAAAAATACAATTAAAAGTTAATTAATTAATCTTTAAAAAAATAATGAAGTTGGAGAACTCTTACTTTCTGACTGTAGCATATTATTTAGCTACAGTGGTAAAAACAACATGGTACAGGCATAATGATAGACATGTTGACCAATGGAATTGAACAGAGAACTCAGAAATATACCCTCACATCTTTCATTAAGTGATTTTTGACAAGGCATTCAAGGCCATCCAGCTGGGCAAGAATCATCTTTTCAACAAATGGTGCTGGGAGAACGGGATATGCATACCTGAAAGAAAGAAGAAGGACCCCTATCTCATACCTTATACAAAAATTAACTCAAAATGGATCAAGGACTTAAATATAAAAGGTACAGTGATAAAACCTCCAGCAGAAAATGTAGGGAAACATCTTCAAGATACAGGCAGTAGTTTCTTAAACCTTACATCCAAAGCATGAACAGCAAAAGAAAAAATAGATAAATGGAAACTCCCCAAAATTAAACACTTTTATCCTTCAAAAGGCTTTGACAAGAAAGTAAAAAGGCAGTCTGCTCAATGGGAGAAAATATTTGGAAATCACATATTCAACAAGGGTTTGATATCCATGTTATAAAAAGAGGTCATATAACTCAATAATTAAAAGACAAATTTGGAAACAAAAAACAAACAAGCAACTCAATTAAAAAGTGGGCCAAACCGGACATCGTGGATCCTCACAGGGCTCACTGGATGGAATGGAGGAGAGTATGGGCCATGATGTGGGCCATTGTCTATGTGGTGCAGACTTGCCCAAAGATGTACTTACTAAATCCAATGGATGTGTCATGATGATGGGAACGAGTGTTGTTGGGGGGGGAGAGGGGGGGTGGGGGGGTGGGGTTGAATGGGACCTCACATATATATTTTTAATGTAATATTATTACAAAGTCAATAAAAAAAATAAAAAAAATAAAAAGTGGGCCAAGACTTGAGTAGACATTTCTCCAAAGAGGAAATAAAATGCCCAAAAAGCACATGAAAAAATGATCAACATCACTAGCTTTTAAGGAAAAGTATATCAAAGCTATAAGGAGATATTATTTCACACCTTATAGAATGGCCATTATTAAAAAACAAACAAACAGAAAACTACAAGTGCTGGAGAGGATGTGGAGAAATAGGAGCACTCCTTCAATGTTGGTGGGAATGTAGAATGTTGCAGCCTCTGTGGAAGACAGTTTGGCAGTACCTCAAGAAGATGAATATAGAACTGCCATATGATCCAGCAATCCCATTAGTAAGAATATATTCAAAACTAATGTAACTTATGAACAATAGTTAACAGTAATATTGTAATATTTTTGCAGCAGTGGCAGAGGATGTTATATCAATTCTAAGAGAATTATGGGGGGGGAGGGTTTATACGGAATGGGTTTTTTCCTTTTGCAGTAATGAAAGCATTCTAAAATTGACGAGGTCATGAAAGTGTAACTCTGTCATGACAACGAGAGCCACTGAGTTCTCACGTTGGATGGATTGTACAAACCATGGTGCTGTATTACACAAGGAATCCAGTGGTGGAAGATGTACTGTGGTTAACAGGACAAATATGAGAATGTTCTCTCATGAACTATGGCAGAGGTGTAATATTAATACACATGTTAATAATTGGGCGTTAGTGGTAACATTTTTTTTCTATCTGGTTGCGTCATCATCTTTTTTTGATGCATTGCTTTGCCATGCAGGGTGGGGGGACTGCACCTCATTGCACAGGTCTGGGAGGCCTTTCTTCTTTTTTTCCCAGGAGGACCCTGGGATCGAACCCAGGTCCTCCATATGGTAAACAGGAGTTCAATTGCTTGAGCCACAGTCACTTCCCAGTGGTAAAATTTTAAAGATGGCTTTTTATCATTTGTAACAAATATTTCACAACAATGCAAGATTTTAATGGTGGGGTGATGTATGGGAGCCCTATATGATGATATGTATGATTTTTTAAGTTCACAATTTTTACGGTATAGTTATTGTTCATGTATGTTCATGTATGCAAGATATAATTCAATAAAATTTTATTTAAAAAATAATGAAAATAATTCATTATTTTCTGTTAACTTCTTGAGGATTAGGATTTCTTAGAGCCTGTATTAGCTTCTTTTGTTTCAAGCACTGGAATTGCTTAGACCACCACAAATATTGGACATATATTTTGACAATTCTGTGGCAACATGAGAGAGAAAACTCTCAAGAATTCAGAAACAGCCATATAGCTAAACCTCATGGAAGCAGAAATAATATTTAGAAAGTGAAGCATATAATGCAGCTTTTATTAGCCAGTTTTTGTTGGGTAACAAAGAACCTCAACATCTCAGCACATTATATGCACAAATATTTACTTTTTCTTGCACATGGGTCTGTGCAGCTGTTCAGGTTTGGATGATCAAGGCTGAGCTTTTATATAATCTGGCTTTTCTTTGGCTCCATGTGTTTCCTAAAACACACTCTTCTCATGTTAGATCACAAGAGCACAAGAGGATAAATGAGCCACACAATCACATTAATGTTTCCAGCTGTGTAGGGTGACATTAATCAATTAATGAGCTCCTCTCAAATGAGCTTCTGTGCCATAGTCTAGGCATAGAAATAATATGGTATTATAGGTGTGGTCATTTGAAGCTACTTGTACCCCAGAAAAAAAACATGTTCTTAAATCTGATCCATTCTTGTGGATGTGAACCTACTATAAATAGGACCTTATATTGAGGTAACTCAGATACGGTCTGACCCAGCCCAGTCAGCATGGGTCCTAATCCTATTAGTAGAGTCCTTTAAAGTAAAATCAAATTCAGACAGCAAAAGCCACAGAGGTAGTGGCCCGAAGCTGAAAATCAACAGAATCCGTAATCCAGAAGAAAAGGTAAAGACTGGGAAATGCCAGCACATGACAAACTGAGAACTGCAGATTGCCAGCATCCAGCCTGAGAATGCCAGTCTTCCAGAAAGAAAACAGTGCCCTGATGATGCCTTGATTTGAACTTTCTTTTAGCTATGGACAAATAAATTCCCATTGTTTAACCTGACCCATTCCATGGTATTTGCTTGAGCAATGCAGGAAAATAAAACAGTGGGTAAGCAAGACTGCTTGGATATGATTCTTATCTGCTTCTTATTGAGAGGCCTTGGTGAAGGTCACTGACTTTCTCTGAATCTCAGATTACTTATCTTTAAAATGCAGATAATAGTAGTACCTACTTCTTAGGACTGTAGTGAGAGTTATATGTAAGAACATGTGCACATACATATACTATACATAAAGGCTTCTATGTCATGTCTAGAAGGGGGTCTAGGACACAGTAAGTGCTATGGTGGTATTGCATTATAATTATCATCATCATTTGCTGTGATATATGAATATGTAACTAACCAAGCCCAACTTTGTTCTTAACAAAGATAAATTTAGAGTAACTCACTGATTTACTGGTTGTTTTTATTGTTTATGACCAAAACTTTATAATGTAGCTGTGGAATCCAAGTTTTCTTCTCCCCACTTCTCTTCCAGAGGTCTGGCACATATGAAAGGTAGAATAAAAAGAGGGGGACTTTGGTGCTTCAAAACAAGACAGAAATACAGTTCAATAATCAACTATGAAATCTGAATCATACTGAAGATTTTGTAGAGAAATTGAAACACTAGTGCATTGTTGGTGCCCACCAACACATGAAAAGATAAACAACATGTATACACACAATAGAATATTATTTGGCTATAAGAAGGAATGAAGTTCTGAAACATGATAGAACATGGATAAACCTTGGAAATACTATGCTGAGTGAAATAAGCAAGACACAGAGGGACAAATACTGCCTGGTGTAACTTTGTATGCAATATCTGGAAATAGCAAATTCATAGAGACAGAAAGTAGATTAGAGTTAACAGAGGGTGAGGGAAGGGGATTAAGGGGAGTTTTTGCCTGATGGGTATACAGTGTAAAAAAAAAGTCTCTAACAATGCAATGTTTTTTGAAGATTTTCTAAATGTTCAGAAAATGTTAGCATTACCTACACAGAGGACCCGAGTTAGCTGCTTGTTCAAAGAAAATTTTAGGTGCTGTATTTTAGAATTGCATTTCTAATTTATACCATGGCTGCTTCCTTCCCATAATTTTGATTTAGATAAAATGCTATATTTAGTTATCATTCTTTAAACACAACAAAACAGCTGAAACAATAATAGCATGAATACAAAAGATGCAAAATAACGGAAACAATTAAAATGAAAATAAAGCTAATATAATAGAAAATAAAGAAACCACAACGAGAATTCACATACTCAAAATCTGTTTATTTGAAAGAACAAAATAATAGGCAAATATTTAGGAGGATAAGACAAGAGAAGGGTAAAAAGCACAGATAAGAAAACATAGTAGGAATATAAAGAAAAGGACAAAATTACTAAAAGAATAAAAGAATAGTATGAACAAATCTATAAAAATAATTTTGGTAATTAGATTAGGTTACTAATTCCTAAAGTAATAGACATCACCTTAGAAAATTTAAATAAACCCATAATTATTAAAACACCAAACATTTACAAAATTTTGTTCCCCAAGCACACCAGTCCCAGTGGATTTCGCAGGCAAGTCAAGAAAATAATTTTCTTCGTACAAGTTAAAGATGTGGAATAAGAACAAGCTGATATAATCTGAGTAACAAAAGTAAACTAAAACAATACAAGAAGATAGAATTATAGATCAATGTCTCTTATAATAACACATAGAAAATCCCAGCTAAAAATTTAGAAACCATTTCAACTATGTATAAAAATAATCAGGACAAATAGACTTTAATCCTAGATATGTAAGAATGGTACATGGGGAGCAGATGTGGCTCAAGTGGTTGAGTGCCTGCTTCCCACATGGAAGGTCCCAGGTTCAGTTCCCATGTTCCTCCTGAAAACAAAACAAAAACAAACAACAAGCAAACAAAGAGTAAACCAATTCAGGGGAGCTCATGTGGCTCAGTGGCTGAGCACCAGCTTCCTGCATTTGAGGGCCTCGATTTAATCCCCAGCCCTGGCACCTCAAAAAAATTTTTTAAAAAGGTGCAATAGTATAAAATAGTAAACCACTACACGGTCATATCAATATATGCAGAAACAAAAGCCCATAAAACTGAATACTCATTTTTATAGCAGTCTAATAAATTTAGGAGTCAAAATTTCAAAATTGATATAGATATTAAATATTCTATTATCTATACTGAATGATATAGTTATTTAAATATATAGCAAAAATCTATTTGCAAATTAGGAACCAGGAAATGATCCTGGAATTACTACTTCCATTCAGCATTGCACAAGAGATTCTAAACATATTAATAAAAAAAAAAATAGAAGGTATAAAATTAATAAGGAAGAGCAAAATTGCTTATTTGAAGATAGAATTTTTAGTACTCATAATTCTCAATTCTCTATCAAAATTTCAGATAGCTCTTAGAATCATAATCTACATATAAAAATCAATAGCATTTCTTTACAATAGTAGTATCCAAATAGAAAATATAACAGAAAAATGTATTTCATTCACAATAACAATAAGACCTAGAAGTTTCTTAGGAAAAAATTTTAAAAGATCTGTAAACAAATCTGGAGACTATTATAAAATATTATTGAATGAAATAAAAATAGTATAAGTAAGTAATAAACAAACAATAAAGACCATGTATCATCAGCATTTGAAGGTTGAATATCCTAAAGGAACCACTTATCCCTAAATTAATCTTCAAACTTATTCAAATTCAAATAAAAAGTACGGTAAGATTTTCTGTAAAACTTAACAAACTTAATCTGTCAAAATTCCAAAAAAAAAAAGTCAAGGTAATTTTGGAGAAGCACAAGGAGGGAAGCCTTCCTCTACTAAACATTTAAATTACTTAAAATGCTACAATACTTAAGGCAGTGTTACAGTGGTACAGGGATAGACAAATACTCTAATCTTACAAAATAGAAAGCCCAAACCAGACACAAATGCATATATAAATGATATATAACAATAATCACATTAAGTTCAGCGGTGAAAGAATGGACTACATAATAAAAAGGACAGGCATAGCTGGCTATTTAATAAAACTTAAAATTAGAGTCTTACAGTTCACAATAAAATACAAATTAAGTCTATGTGGAATACAAACCTATATATGAAATTTTGTAACTTAGATATTTTAGAAAAAAAATGTATGAGGTTATTTTTATATTACCTGTTTAGGAAACTATTTGCTAAATGGGGTAGGAGGACCTAAATTAAATTATTTTTTACTACAGTTAAAATTCATATCGTCTAAGCAACAAAAACAACAAAATATAAAATGAGAATTGTACCTGCTACTGGAAGAAATGTATTTACAATGAATAAAATTGCCATACTGATAATATCTACTTTACATACTGCAGATATTTAAGGGAATGATAAATGATGTAATAGATAAATAGGGAAAGGACATACTCAGAATAAAAATCTTATGTGATCAGTTTTATTATTAAATGTAGTTCATCTTCATTGGTAATCAGGGAACCACAAATGAAAATCACAAAATTATTCCATTTATAGCCATCAGATTGACAAGAATGAAATGGGCTTAACATTACCGATTATTGGTAGAGAGAGGCAGAATAGAGAATTTTGAGATACTGCTGTTGGAGGAATAAAGCAACACCCAAAAATTTGGAGAGCAGTATGGTAACATCTTCTTAGATTGAAGATATGCACACCCTAAGATTTAGCAACTTGTAAATTTAGTAATTTCTCCAAAGTGTGCATAAAGATATATATACAAAAATGTTTCCTACAACATAGTTTAAAAAACTAAAAGAATATCACATAAATGTCCATCAAAAATGAGCATTTTTGTTATATTCATTCAGGTGTTGAAATAAATGAACTAACACTACATGCATCAGTATGACTATCAATAATATAAATATTGAGCAAGAAAAGCAAATTGCACAATGATATGTATAGTATATATTATATAGTTTATAAAAATGCAAAGCAGCAATATTTTTTGAGACATAACATACATATTTAATGAGAATATAGGAGACATTCCTGGGCATTCTGACATAAATTCAGATTGTGGTTACCTCTAGGATAGAACAGAGAATGAATGAGTTCAGCAAAGAGCACATGGTGCAGAGAAGGCTATACCTGCAATATGTGTGTACACATATGTGAATAATTACACTATTTATATGATTGCATATATACATACATATAATATATAATCTGAAGGAAATATGGCAAAATAGGTGGTAAGGATGAAGATTTTAATTATTTTGTTGCTATCATTTTTGTACATTTGAATTATTTCCTTTAAAATATTTAAGACTCACCGGTACTAGTTGTTTCTTCAAATTTAAATTAGCTATGCAAGAAAGGTATAATTCATAGTTTGGTTCAAAGACAACCTACTTTTCTTACCTGCAGAACTCTTTACATGATGATTTTGAATGTTTTTTTTTTTTAATTTATTTATTTATTCCCTTCCCCCTTTGTGCGCTCTCTGTGTCTATTTGCTGTGTGTTCTTCTATGTCTGCTTGAATTCTCATTAAATGGCTCCAGGAACTGATCCTGGAACCTTCCAGAGTGGGAGAGCGGCAATCATTCTCTTGCACCACCTCTGCTCCCTGTTCTGCTAAATCTCTGTCTCTCCTCTGTGTCTCTTTTTGTTGCACCATCTTGCTGATACCAGCTCTCAATGTCAGCCAGCAGCCCTGAGCAGGGCAGGACTCCCACGTGGGGCCAGCATGCCACATGGGCCAGCTCTCCAGGCAGGCCAGCTTGCCCTCACCAGGAGGCCCTGGGCATCAAGCCCTGAACCTCCTATATGACAGATGGGAACTGCTTGAGCCACATCTGGTTTCCAGAATTTGAATCTTGAGAACTGATTTACACTTCTAATGTGGATCCCAGATGATACTCAGGCACAAAATTTTACAACATATTGTTCAGGTTATCTTTAAATAAAACCCAATAAAACTGTTTAAGTTCCACCAGTTAGAGAGCCATACAAAATTCCTCCTTTGTGTGACTACATTTCTAATATGTACAAATGATTGGTTTTCTCTTCTTGTAACCAAGAGTTAAGAATTAACAAATGACTGAGATTACTGAATCATTATATAGATGCCTTTTTACTTTCCAATATACTGTAGCATAGTCAAAAGTGAATAACTGAAATTATCAAAATTTGTTGAACTGGAACCCAGATGCCTTAATCTTTGATAATGATTGGAAAACTATATAACCATTATCTTGTGATTGTAGGAATCTATGACTGGTCACTTCTTGTTACCAGCCCCATCATCCTCTTTTACAATTTTGAAGTCTTATGATCACTAGACAATCCACCAGTGTATATTAATGAAGGAACTAGTGTAGCCCAGAATTAATCCACCCCATTTCCCAAACTATCTTACTAGACAAAGCTAGATCTAACCAAAATTGGCCCACCTGATGTGTGCAGTAGCTTCATATCTACTGTGACTAGGCATGCAATCAATCCATACATGCTCAATAATTAGATCTTCGCTTACATCTTCATCTCAAGTCATTGTACTCATTAGCATTTACCTGCCTGTATTTGAATACTATAAATACATATAAATACTATAAATACTATAAATCTATCAGAATTACTGCAGTTTGCCAAGACAGATTTTAGGCCAATAGACCATCCGATCTACTGCTTTGAGCTTAGCAATAAACTATTTCTCTCTCTGAAACCCCAATGTCTCAGGAATTAGTCACTGGAGCCCATTGGGCAGACAACCCCTGCTTTTGCTCATTAACCCTCTTAACTCTAACTATCGCCAAGTTCTTCACACATCCCTGTATGAGATATATGTGTAAAGGATTTTCTCAAAAACAATCACTTTTCCTGGGATACGATCACTCAGGACCATTGTCAACGAAACATACCCTGGAGTTGCCATCCCTGTAACAATTCAATAAAATAAATAATATTTTAGATGTGAGCATAATAGGTGCTGTAAAGACTTCAGGAATTTGGAATGTATTATCATTAGTAACCAAGAACCAAAAGGCATTATTGGAAAATATCTTTATTAAGGTTATTAAGTGTGAGTATTCCACTTAATCTTTTCTCAAGCATTTTACAATCATTACATGCATCCCAGATAAGCTAAGTACTCTGTGTGCAACAGGTGTCTCTATTTTTTTAAATCTTTCCACAATTTAGGGAATAGATAGTTATATCTACCTGTTTATCTCATATTATCAGACACTTTATAACTTACATTATAAAAAATAGCTCATGATTTCATTTAAATAAAAAATTAAAACATCTGTGAAACAAAAAGCAGATGTTGTGAATCGTATAGTAGTAGTCAGAGTCAACAGAGCTAGAATTTGGCTCTAGCACTGCACATCAAAGCAATTTTTGGCAAATCAGGTAATTTCTTTGAGATTTAGATTCTTAATTTTTAAAATTGTGATAATAGTAACCACCTGGCTTAACTCTTATCTGCCAACAATTATGGATGTGAACTTTTCTGTAAGAAACCATTCTCATCCAAATTACACAGAACATTGGTTATTAAGTGTCCTCTTTGTACTTAGAGAAGCACACCCTATCTATATCACTATTTTTATTTTTTAAATTTATTTTTAAATTTTTTTATTCCTTCTTCCACACACACACACATTCCCCTGATTGTATGCGCTCTGTGCCCAATCACTGTGTGTTCTTCTGTGTCTGCTTGTATTTTCATTAGGCAGCTCCGGAAACGGATCCTGGAACCTAGCAGAGTGGGAGAGAGGCTATTATTCTCTTAGGCCACCTCAGCTCCTCTGTTCTACTACGACTTCTTATTTTCTCTCCTCTATGTCTCTTGTTGCATCATCTTGTTGTGCCAGCTCTCCACATCGGCCAGCACTCCTGCATGAGGTGGCTTTTCCCGCTCAAGGCAGCATTCCCATGCAGGGCAGCTCTCCTGCGTGGGGCCGCATTCCCTCATGGGCTGGCACTCCGCCTGTGCCATCTCGCTGCATGGGTCAGCTTGCCCTCATCAGGAGGCCTGCGCATGGAACTCTAGACCTCCTATGTGGTAGACAGGAGCCCAATTGGTTGAGCCACATCCATTTCCCTACATCACTTGCTAAAGTTTAATCCTAGTTCTCAATAATAATAGTGTTTATTTTATGTTCCATTAATTACACAAAAGGTTGGTCTTGACTGAACTGTTATACGTTCTTCTGCATATACCATGTTTATTCTATTGGCTGTGAGCACATTGAGAAAAGGAGTTTGTCTGATTTATTAATCTTAAATTCCTAATATTTTTTATAGTATCTGGCATATAGCATAATTTAATATTAATAAATGTAGGAAGATTCTTCATACTGTTGAACAGGAGTGGAGAAAGTCTGCATTAGATTTTACAGTTGCATTTGTCCCACCAACTAAAATAGTGGTTTTATTTGCAAAGTTGAAATGCATGCTGGGGGAATATAGTTCACTCCTTTCAACCATTTGCTCATTGAATATTTATTTACCAAGCATATTTGTAGGTGGTAGAGTAAATACTACAATTCAGTGCGCAGAAAACAATCAAACATAGCCCATGACTGATAAAGTTAAGTATTTTTCTTTACGTAAAGAAGATAGTGATATGTAACAGAATAGGAAGAGCAGGTATTAAGAAAAGAGACCCAATTTCCAGCTTCTGCAGATGCATTGTGTGTTGAGAGAGTAGGTGGGATCCTGTTTTGCTGTCTCACGGAGTAAGTATACTGAAAGATTTCTTAGGCTTTGTACCTAAAGCACAAGCAACAAAAGAACAAACAGGTAAAAGGGACCTCCTCAAAATGAAATTTTTTTTGTATATCAAAGGACTTTGTCCTGAAAAAGAAAGACAACCTATTCAATGGGAGAAAATATTTGGAAACCACATATCTGAAAAGGGTTCAGTATCCAGAATATTTTTTAAAATCCTAAAATTTTTAAAAATAAAGACAACCCAATTAAAAAATAGGCAAAAGACTTGAATAGACAATTTTCCGAAGAAGATAAACAAATTGCTAAAAAGCACATGAAAAGATGTTCAACATCAATAGCTATTGGTGAAATGAAAATCAAAACCACAGTGAGATATCATTTCACATCCACTAGAATGGCTACTATTAAAAAAAAAAAACAGAAAATTACAAGTGTTGGAGAAGATGTAGAAAAATAGGAATACTAATTCATTGCTGGTGGGAATGTAAAATGGTGTAGCCCTGTTTGGAAATTCCTCAGGAAGTTAATATAGAATTACCATATGAACCTGCAACCCTTTATTCCCAGAATAATTGAAAGCAGGGATTAAACAGTTATTTAAACACTAATATTCATAGTGGTATTATTCACAATTGCCAAAAGAGAGAAGCAACCCAAGTTCCTTCAAACAATGATGATAAACAAAATGTGGTAGATTCATGCAATGGAATATTATTCACCTGTGAAAAGGAATAAAGTCCTGATGTATGTGACAACCTGGATGACCCTTGATGACATTATGCTGAGTGAAATAACCCAGACACAGATGGATAAACATTGTTTGATTTCAGTGATAGGAGCCAATTATAAAAATAAATTTGTAGAGTTAGATTCTAGAATATAGGTTACCAGGGGATAGATTGGGTTGGAAAATGGGGAGCTAATGCTCAGTTTGTGCAGAATTTAGTTTGCATGTAAAGGTTTAGAAATGGATAGTGGGTTATGGTAGCATATTATTGGGAGTATAAGTAACAGCACTGAACTATGTACATGAATGTGGTTGAAAGGGGTAGTTTGGGGTAATGTATGTTACTAGAATGAATGTTAGAAGATAAAACATGGGACTATAACACAGTGAACCATGCTGTGGCCAATGGATTAGGTTAATTGTACAGGTATAAGAATGTTCCTTCATAAATTATAACAAATGTTCAACACTAATGCAAGATATTAATAACAGATTAGTGTATGGAAAAATAAACCACTGTAAACTATGGACTACAGTTAATAGTACTATTTTAATAATCTTCCATCAGTTTTAACAAGGTTACCACACTAATACAAAGTGTCAACAATAAGAAGGCATATCGGAACGTTGTATTTTTTTTACATGACTTTTCTGTAAACCTACAACTTCTCTCATTAAAAATAATAATTTTAAATAATAATTAAACTTTTTAAATGATTGTGTGGGGCTGGAGAAGGATAGAGGGTTGAGAGATCACATATTTAGTAGGGGGTATTTCTTTTTGGTACATTGAAAATATTATGCAATTGATTGTGGTAATGAGTTCCCAACTCTGTGATTATACTAAAAGCCCTTGATTGCACACTTTGGATGGATTGTATGGCATGTGAATATATCTCAGTAAAACTGCTTTTATTTTTTTAAAAGGAATAATAATATTGAGACAAACAAAGACAATTTAAAATTTGTAGTAGTAATATGTGTATGCTAGAATGAGCATAATGATGTTGCATGTGATCTATAAAATATAGTAAGTATGTGGTGCATTTGATAAAGTAATTCAAACAAATAGTGAAAAGTAACTCAAGAAAGTTGTGTCATGGAGAGTTTTGATGTTCTTTCAATTGTAGTTATTAGAGAGCTAACATAACATTAATCTAGGCCATGGTTGTCTCTATAAATTTATTTATATTTACATTTTATATAAATAGGATCACACAATATGCAGTGCTTTGAGTCTGGTTTATTTAGCTTAGCATACTGGTTTTTTAAATTATTATTCTTTCAAATTATAAGGTGCACCTAATGTATTAGTTAGCCAAAGGGGTTCTCATGCAAAATACCAGAACTGGTTGGTTTTTATAAAGGGTATTTATTTGGGGTAGGAGCCTACAGATACCAGGCCATGAAGAATAAGTTACTTCCCTCACCTAAGTCTATTTCTATGTGTTGGAGCAAGATGGCTGCCAATGGTTGCCAGGGTTCAGGCTTCCAGGGTTCCTCTCTTCCCGGGTCCTGCTTCTCTCTGGGCTCTGGTCCTATAGTTTCTCCACAAGGTCAGCTGTAGACTATGAGGCACTCTAGGCTTTGCCTCTCTCCACAACGTCAGCTGTAGACTATCAGGCAAATGGCTCTCTCTCTCCCCGGGGCTTCTGCCATGTCTAAGGAGCCATCTCTGTTCCTCTGTGTTCTTCTTCTGGTTCCAGCTTAAGGTTTCAGCATCAAACTTCAACATCAAAAACCCTCAACTCTGTCCTTTACCATGTCTTTTATCTAGGAGTCCCCACCCCTTGGTGGGTGAGGATTCAATGCCCTAATAATGTGGCCCAATCAAAGACTTAATCATAACTTAATCACACCCAGGTACAGACCAGATTACAAACATAATCCAATATCTATTTTTGGAATTCATAAACATATCAAACTGCTATGCTTAACAATGAATCTGAATTAATAAATAGTGAAGAAATAAGAAAACAGAGGAAACAAGAACACCACATTGAATGTGAAATATCTGCTCATTGCTTTGAGTTTTCATGTATTCTGATAACTTACTTTTGGGGCAGGGGAATCAGGTAACACCAATATCCACTATTTACATTAGAGGTCTGATTCACTACCTTTGGGGAAGCATTTGTTTTAGAGACTTACCAGTTATTTTGACTATGTTTCACTTTTAATATTTGCATAATGAAGTCTTATCAGAATTTTATTTTATGTTTGATTTATTTTTATTTATTCTTATCAAATAAATGACCACCATCACAAAAATAAAAATAAAAAACACAGAATTTATTCTATATTCAGATGTCTTAATGGCAAGTTTTGAATGATTGTCCATATTGATGTTTGTGAAATAAAGGAAGTGACCTATAAAAAATCTATTCATTGAAAGCCTGTGTGAAGGGGTAAGAAATGCTGATAAAAATATGGAAGCTTAGGAGACCTTTGTTGCTTTTGACAGCATTAATGATAAATGAACAAGAGGACTACACACGGAACTTCCAAAGCTGCTACAACTTCAGCACACCTAGAATTATGTACTGTGCTATAATGCAACTTAAATTGAAAAGTTTGAAAATCAAGTAGTCAAGAAGCCCATAACCACAGGCCAACCATTGTGTTTGGATTCCTTCCAATAAAGAATATTTAAGATCTTACTCTAGAACAATAACACTAACTGTTGGAATTTTACAGTGTCTAGTATCCAGGTCATGTCCAGCCTGAACAAACCTTAGGCAAAATTTTCTGAAACATAGTCAAGTTAGCCTATTAACATTTTACCAACACAGTCAGGGAGGCTGCTCTCCTTCCTGGAACCTACTTGTAATTTTCTTATATCTCTATCTTGAGGTGCTAGAATTGCTCCTCTCCAATTATCATATAATCTGTGATCCAAGAGTATTTGTATCAGATGCCTGTCATGCGCCTATTCATATTTTCTGGAAAACAGGTTTCCTTAGAGAGTCCCACAACAAGTGCATCGCATAACTTTCATTTCTGCTCCAGGACTGTCCTGGGAGCATACACTCAACCTGTGAAAGCAAATGTATCTCAGAAGTTGGAGGTACTTAAAACCTCCAGGAGCAACTCTTGACCTATTGGTGTCAAGAGCAAACAGGGAAATGCTCACCTCTTGTCTTCCTGCAGACAACTGTGAGAGGCATTTTGTTGGCTTAACAATATGAATTTATTGTCTACCAGTTCTGGAGGGAGAAAGGCTTTCTTCCCTCATGGATCATTATCATTGCAGCAGGCTGGTAATCCTTGGAGTCCCTTGGATTTCCCATTACATGGCAATGTCCTCTCCTTTCTCTTCTCGGATCCATTGACTTCCAGCTTCCAGCTCCACCCCACGTGGCTTTTCTATATGAGGCCTCCAGTAATAAAATTGAGACCCACCTTGATTCAGTTTACACAGCTTAACTAAGGGTGCTTTTCCAATGGGTTCACACACACGCAGGAACAGGATTAATTTAGGAACATGTTTACTTCTTCCCCCATGGTATGTAATTCCATCTGCCACACATTGGTACATTTTGTCAAAAGACTCTGGCAGAATCAAGCTCCCACTGCCCAAAATGATGACCTCAATAAAAACGTTTATTTTGATTTTCCTCATTTTCTGCCTTGCTCTCCCAAGACTCCCAACCTGGCTGTCCAGGACTGTCTTGTAAATAAATAATCTGTCACAAATCCTTGTCTCAGAGTCTGCTTTGGTGAGAAACCAGCAGAGGAGCTTCAGAAAATATAATCTAAGTACTGTCTTCCTTAAAGCATTCACCATTCACATATCCTGTGGGATATAATACAGGATCCTTGGTGAGACATATTAAATCTTTGATGGCATAGACTCTGCCTTTTGGTCTTGCCTCCTATGTCACAGATGATCTTCAAACTCTTCATCTTGGAATATTGAATAGCTAGAAGATGGCTGATTATATCATGATGTTTCAAGCCTCCATGAGTCCTTTGCACTTTTTAAAAAACAAACTACACCTAGAATGTATTTTTTTCTATGGAAAACTCTTACACTTCTCTTCTGTTTTCAACCTTCTCTCACTCTTCAGATATGATGTATAACATTCCTTTTTGACTTCAGAGAATTCTGTTGCACTTACCATGGTGCTATTAATGTCATTCATTTGTGCATGTGCTTTTTACCTCTACTTTGCTTAATTCTACCCACAAAGAGTTAACTTTCTTCCATTTTAAGTCTCATACACTTTTAAAATCAATTTCATTGACACATATTAATAAAGAATAAATCCATCCAAAGTGTACAATCAATGGTATTTAGTGTAATCACATATTTGTGCATTCATCACTTCAGTCACTCTTAGAACACTTTCTTTACTCCAGTGATAAACAAAAAACAAACAAAAAAATCACCTCTCATTCTATGCTTCTCCTATGTACATAGCTGCTATTCTTTATCCTTCTCTCTAGTATATTTTTATTTATGTTTGGTAAAAACAGTCGTATATATGCAATATCACCATATTCCTGTTCTACATGAGGTTTCACTATTTTATACAGTCCCGTGTTACAGTTTTTAACTTTCATTCTAGTAATATACATGACCTTAGACTTTCCCTTTAAACCACTGTCATACTCATAAAATAGCTCTACTAGTTACAAATACCATGATATGCTTTCACTATTTCTGTTCATTTCTAAAAGTTTACATACAACTTTTTTTTACCAGTTCTGCACAGATTAACTCTCGGCTTTCCATTCTCTACCCTGCTTATATTTTCTGGTGATCTATATTCTAATTATTAATTCCATGAATTTACACAATATATTTAGTTCATAATAGCACAATCATACAGTATTTGTCCTTTTCTGTCTGCCTTGTTTCATTCAACATAAGGTCCTCCAGGTTCATCCTTGTTGTCCAGTGCTTCAAGACTTCATTTCTTCTTGCCACTGCATAATATTCCATCATGTGTATACATCATATTTTTTTTTCATCAGTTGATGGGCACTTGGGTTGCTTCCAACTTTTGGCAGTCATGAATAACACCACTGTGAACACCAGTGTGCAGATGTCTGTTCATGTCTCTGCTCAGTTCTTCTGAGTATATACCTAGTAATGGCACTACAAGGTCACATGGCAAGGCTATATTCACTTCCTTAGGAACTGCCAAACTGTGCTCCGCAGTGGCTGTACCATTCTACATTCCTACCAACAGTGAATAAGCATTCCTCTCTCTCCACAGCCTCTCCAACATTTACAATTTTCCGACTTTTTAATAGTGTCCACTCCAATAGGTGTGAAATGGTATCTCATTGCAGTTTTGATTTGCATTTCCCTAATCACCAGTGATATTGGACATTTTTTCATGTGTTTATTCACCATTTTCTTTCTTCTTTGGACAATTGTGTTTCCAAGTCTTTTGCTCATGTTTTAAACAGGTAATTTGTCTTTTTATTGTTGAGTTGTATGATCTCGTTGTATATCACAGATATTAAACTTTTATCAGATATGTTATTGCCAAATATTTTCTCCCATTGAGTCAGCTGCCTTTTCACCCTTTGAAAAAGTCCTTGAGGTGCATAAGTGTTTAATTTTGAGGAGATTCACACTTATGTACTTTTTCTTTTGTTGCTCGTGCTTTTGGTATAAGGTTTAAGAAACTATAATCTACCATGAGATCTTGAAGATGTTTTCCTGCATTTTCTTCTAGTTTTATGGTTGTCACTTTTATATTTAGGTCCTTGATCTACTTTGAGTTAATTTTTATATAATATGTGAGATAGGAGTCCCTTTTCTTTCTTTTAGATATGGATATCTAGTTCTCCCAGTACCATTTGTTGAATACTGTTCTGGCCCACTTGGGTTGGCTTAACAGCCTTGTCAAAAATCACTTGACCATAAATGTGAGGGTCTATTTCTGAGTCCTCGTTTGGTTCCTTTAGTCAATGTGTCTGTCTTTATGCCACCATACTGTTTTTACCACTGTAGCTAAGTAATTTGCTTTTAAAGTCCAGAAGTGAGAATCTCCCAACTTCATTCTTTTTAAAGATATTTTTGGCTATTCAGAGCCCCTTACCCTCTACAAATAAATTTCATATTTGGTTTTACCATTTCTGCAAGAAGGCTGTTGGGATTTTTATTGGAGTTGCATTGAATATGTAATTCAGTTTGGGTAGAATTGACATCTTAATGATATTTAGTCTTTCAAACCCTGAACACATAATATCATTCCATTCATTAAAGTTTTCTTCAGTTTTTTTTTTTTTCCAGCAATGTTTTGTGGTTTTCTGAATACAGGTCCTTTATGTTAAGTATATCCTTAATTACTTGATGGTTTTAGTTGCTATAATAAATGGATTTTTTTTCAGATTTTCTACTCATTGCATATTAGTAGTGTATAGAAATGTTATTGATTTTTATGTATTAATCTTGTAACCTGCCACTTTGTTGAAATAGTCTATTAGTTCTAGTAGTTTTGTTGTGGTTTTTTCAGGAGATTCTAGAGATAGAATCTCTAGAAAGTTGTACTTCTTCCTTCCTATTTGGGTGCCTTTTATTTCTTTCAAGTCCCATAAACTTTTGCAGTGTCTGATTTATGAAAAGTAATCTTAAACATTTATTGAAAGATTGATGAAATGTATGATCAGATATTGTTAACTAACAAAATTTACTCATCCTCCTGTTTATTTAACCAATATAGCACTTCCTGTCTTTGTGACTCACCCCATGTTCAGTCTCTTCCAGTGGGCATCTGGGCAGATATCTCCTTCAGTAACTTCCAAGACTGCTGTCATCCAAGATGATGGTAGATTATGGCCACATGATTCTTGGATAAGTTGAGTTTCACTGTTTACATGATCAAATGCTAAATTTTACAGGCCAGCATATAAGTGCTTGTTTTAGTTAGCCAAAGGGGTGCTGATACAAAATACCAGAAATTGGTTGGTTTTTATAAAGGGTATTTATTTGGGGTAGAACCCCAAAATTATCAGGCCATAAAGCATAAGTTACTTCCCTCACCAAAGTCTGTTGCCACATGTTGGAGCAAGATGGCGGCCAATGTCTGTAAGAGTTCAGGCTTCCTGGGTACCTCTCTTCCCAGGGTTCATTTCTCTCCAGACTCAGAAGCTCTGCTTTCTCCACAAGGCTAGGTGTAGGCTGTTGGACAAATGACTTATCTCTCTTCCTGGGGCATGTGCTGTGTCTAATAGAGCCTTCTCTCTGCTCCTCTGTGTCCTTACTTCCTGCTCTCCAGTATCCAAAACTCTAAACTTCCTTCTCTGTGGTGTGGTTTCTCTGTGAGCCCCCACCCACCAAGGGTGTGAGGACTCAACATCCTACTGAGGTGGACTAATCAAAGTCTCAATCATTATTAATCAAGTAAAAGTGAAACCTCTGAATCCTATATAATCTAATATACCCTGAGGGACAGACCAGTTAACAAGCATAATCCAATATATATTTTTGGAATTCATAGCCAATATCTAATTGCTACACTGCTATATGAATCTGGAGCACTGTTTATAGAATATAGGCAAATGGAAAGCTGCTTTAAGGGAATTAACTTGAGCTCTTGAGTACATAATTAAAATTTAACTGATTAAAGACATTCATGCATTGTTTATTTTTATTAGAACTCATTACAACCATAGACATGTCCATATGTAGAATATCCTGAACACATTAATTTAAAATTCACAAGGTTAAGAGTTTCTCCTTTAAAAGGAGAGGAAGTGGTAGAGAACATCAGAGAAAAAAAGTGTTGCCTTGTGTTTAGGGCTATTCTAATGAGAGGCATCTCTTCTCCTCCTCCTCCTCTTCCTCCTCCACATTATTATTATTAAAAGAAAGATGGTTTAAGGACAGAATGGCATTCACTTTGCTAGTTTAAGTAACATGTGGCAGACTTGGATGCCTATTTGTGGCAAGTGGAATCTGAAATGTTTGGAGTCACATTTAAGAATTTGTTAACTCTGTAAATCACTTACATCTTCAGACATAAGCCAAATAGGAAAGTAAAAAGAATCAATCAATAAAAAATTCAATCTTAACTTGGGTTTTAATTACAGAATTTTCCTTAAGAGGCTGCTAGTACCTTCAGAAAATCAGATATTCTAATGTTTCTGTCTTTAGCATCAAATGGGCTGATTTCATCAAATCAAATATAAACCAATATAAAAAAACCAATATAAACCAATATAATTGTTTAAAGTATTAGAGTATGAAAATACTTGCTGTGAACTCAAATTGCTAAACTTGATTAAAGCTTAGCACGGTTGAATTTTATCATTAATATTTAAAATTATATATTATATATAAAACATATTACACATATATATATACACACATATATTCACTTATTTTGTTTGTAGAGAAACAAATATTGTTGGTTTGAAAATCTTTTTTCAAAAATTGAATATAAAGTTTCACTTTTTTGTCTTATTCTATAGCCCTCCTAAGCAACATGTATTTATTGAATACTTAATTTTTATGAAGTACTATGAAAAATAAAAAGATGAATTTGTAAAAGAAACAATGTTTTGAAGCATAATGAGTTTTCATGAGATTAACAATCCCATGTGACCATCAAGCAGATCTGGAAACAGAATGTTGCCAGCATCCCAGTAGCTACTCTCCTGCTACCTTCCAGTTACCCTTTCCTCAAAGGGGTACTGGCTTCTGATTTCTTTTGCCATAGAATCTTTCTATCTGCTAATGAAAATTGTATAAATGAAATCATACTGATGGTGTTCGTAAATATATGGCTTCTTTTACTCAATATAATGCTTGTGAGATTAATCTGTACAATTGCTGGTGGCAGCAATTAATTTATTTTAATTATCATGTGGTATTCTAATACTGAAGAACATTTTGTTTCTATTTGGGACTGTAACAATCAGTGCAGTTATAAATAATGTCTTATTTGTCTCTTTGCATGTATGTATCTATGTGAATTTTTTTGAGGATTTATCCAAGAACGGAACTGCTTGGTCAGAATTTCAGTTAGTTAGGAATCCAGGGACACTTTGACTGCATTGTCCTGGCTCAAGAATTTTTCTGGCGCTGCAGTCAAGATGTTGGTTTTGGCTACAGTTATCTGAGGTCTTGACTGGGGCCAGAAGATCTGCTTTCAAGATTGCTCCCGCACATGACTGGCGGCAGGAGGCCTCAGTTCCTCACCATGTAGAGCTCTCCATGGGGCAGTGTGAATGTCCTCATGACATAGCAGCTGGATTTCAACAGAGTAAGTGGTCCAAGAAACAGCAAAGCAGAAACCACATCTTTTATGATCTTGGCAGTCAGACACTGCCATTTCCATAACATGCTGTGGGTTTCAGAGGTCAGGCCTATTCATTGTGGGAGGAGACAATTATAAGCAGAAATATTATGAGGCAGGGATCACTGGGCCATCATGATCCCTCCAAAGAGAGTATGCATATATCAGCTCTCCTAAATACCACCCAAGAGTTCTCCAAAATGATTGCACCAACTTGCATTTCCCCTAAAAGTACATATAAATTTGGTTTCTCTACACCTTGCTAATACTTGGTTTTGCTAATCTTTTCATTTTAGCTCTCTGTCATATGTATAGTGATATCAGATAGGGGTTTTAATTCACATTTCCCTAATGAGGTTCAATCCTTTTCCAAGAGTTTGTTGGATATTTAAATTTCCTCTTTTTTGAAGTGCCTTTTTAAGGCTTTTCCCCATTGTTATATTGAATTATCTGTTTCCAATTATTATGTGATGCTGTTTTACTTTTACTTTTAATCTGTTTATAAGATATATATATTACCTTGTTACAAATATGTTCTTATACTCTGTGACTTGCTTTATATTACTGACAAATAGTGTGTTTTGATGAACAGATTCTCTTAAATTTAATGTATTCCAATTTATTAACGATAGCTTTAAAAATTAGTGTCATTTGGTTTTCCATTTAAAAACTTTCTCCACCCAAGGTCATGAAGATATTTATCTCTGTTATCTTATAAAAGCTTTACTGTTTTATATTTCACATATAAAACTACAAAACACATGGGTTGATTTTAACATGGTGTAAAGTGGGACATAATTAATTTTTTTTTCATACAGATTGACACAATCATTTTTGAAAAGTCCATCCTTTCCCGCACTGCTCTGCAGTGTCAATTTCATTATATATCAGGACTCATGCATTTATGTATTGGATTGTGAAAACTTCTGATTTGATTGATAATCCTTTGATTATCTTTACACTAAACACATAATTAATGGAGATTTATGTTTTGATACTTAGTCTTTTTACTTTAGTTTTCATCTAAATTGTTTCATTTTTTCAAAGACCTTTGTATTTCCATAAAAATCCTTCAGTCAGCTTGGAATGCCCTCCCCTCAATCTCACACAACAAGGAGGGTTTTGGCTGGGATTTCATTGAATCTATACTAAATTTTAGCACATTATAATATTGAATTATCTACTCCATTACCATGGCTTATACTTATATTTATTTGTGTCTTTTTAAATTTTAATATACGTTGCATACTTTCATTCGATTTATTACAAGGCATTTGCTTTTCTGATGTAATTGTTAAGTGGTATCTTTTAAAAATAATTTTTTAATCATGGGTATACAGAAATGAAATTAATTTATTCAAAGTGACCCTATGTCTAGCAAACATTTAAATTAAATTTTTATTCCCGTGGTTTATTCTTTTGGACTTTCTATGTATCAATTTATATTATCTGTAAAAAACACCAATTAAATTTCTTCCTTTCATATACTTAATATTTTATATATATTTATATCTTATATGTATTTTTAGTTATAGTGGTTAGGATCTTCAGATAATGTTGCATAGGAGCAATGATGGAAGATATCCTGGCTTTGTTCCAATCTCTCGTGTAAAACTTTCAACATTGTATCAATAAATGGGATATTTGCTACAGTTTTATTATTTAAGTTTCCCTTTATCAAAAGACGAACCCTTCAATTGCTAGTTAGAAATAGAATGTAGTTAGAACAGATTTTTATAGTGATTTTTTTAACCTCATCTTACTCTTTTTCCTCATCTATTAAGATGATCATGTGACGGTCACCCATTTAAAAAGAAATATGTGTGATTTAAATTGATAATTTAGCATTCCTGGAATAAACAGAAGTTGGTAGCAATATGTTGCTTTTATATACCATGATCAATACTATTTGATATTATTTTGCACATGATTTTTGCATTTATATTCAAGAGAAACTGGCTTGGGATTTTTTTTTTTCCTGCAATGCCCTTGTCAGTTTTAGAATCAAGGTTATTTTGGCCTCATAAAATGAAATGGGAAATATGTTTCATTCTTTTTCTATTTTGTAGAAGAGATTTTGTATAATTTATATTATTACTTCCTTAAATATTTAGAATTCATCAGCTTTCCTTTTGGGAAACTTTTAAAATGCTTAATAAAATAAAGGATTAGGCAGATTTTCTATTTTTCCTTGTTTTGGTTATGGTAATTCCTCTTCTCTAAAAATTTGTCAAGTGAATCTAAACATTAAGGTCATCATACTAACTTTGTCCTTTTTTTTTTAAATTCTAGGACCTATAGAAATATACCATAACATTTATAATTTATCTCGCTTTTTCTTATTAGTCTTGCCATTGCATTCTCAAATTTCTAGTGTTTTCAAAGAAACAACAAATATTTTTATTTATTTTTTCTTTTGGATATTTCTGTATCAATTATTTCTGATTCTATTATTTCCTTCCATCTTGTGTTTTAACACAAAGCTGTTGTTGAAATTTTTTTTCAGTTTTTTGTAGATTAGGAAATGCATGTGCTTCACTTAAAAGAATAATGTAGGGTCTATAACTCTAAGCTGGCACTCATTTTCTATAAGAACTTTAATAAAATTTATTGTTCAAAATGTACAATTGGTTGGACTTGTTCATACATCTTCACCAGCAACTGGGATATTTCCACTCTTGGTGTTTCTTGTCTAAATAACTTGAGCTCTGTGTTTTGAAACCAGCCTAAGTCCTTTACTGTCCAACTCCTGAAGGGCTGCTCTGGCCAGGGAAATGTATCTTCAGCCTCTCAGAGAAGAGAGCTGGGGTTAAAAGCTTATAGTTGGGAACTTCCTTACAGAACTTTTCATATGTAGCTTTGTAAAAAAAAGACTAGGTTATTGAACTTGTCCTGGACTTGTCTTTGGGTCACTTCTTTTTGGCATTGCCCCCAGATTTGTTCATTTGGTCTTTGTTGGTCAAAACGGGCATCTTTCTTCTTGTCTTTTTGGGTGGCATCATGGAAATTGCAGAGCAGTTGCATTTTGCAGCCTTGCAAAAATAAATGTCAAGCGGAAAAAACTCTCTAAGTATTTTTTAAAATGGTATTTCATTGTCTCTGGTTTGCATTGTCTCTTGTTTTAACATTGAAGGTAATGTTCCTTCTTCCTCTGGTTGTTCCCCCCCCCTCCCTTTTTTCCTTTTCTTTAGTTTTCAAAGGTATATGGTTTTTAAGGATTCCTTAAATTTGTGATTTGATGTCAAAGGTCTCACCATTGTATTTTTAAATCTTGCTTCTGGTCCCACTGGCTTTTACCATTCCTGTGAATCCATTTATATGGAAGTTAGAGCTTTTGACTGTGCTTCATGGGACTTATAATTTTTTTTCTACTTATCTTTTATTCATTTTTTCTATTTACCTTGCCATCCTTTTATTCTCTCTGTACATGGATCTGAACATCTTTTAGAACTGCGAAAGTATAGTAATTGTGATTAAGAATTCATTGGATGAGATTAACAGTTGACTGTACAAAACAGAAGAAAAGATTACTGATCTGCAAACAAATTATAAAAGGGCCCCAAATAGTAATTTGAACAAATCGAGAGCAGTTTAAGTATAAAATAAATTGTTTTTCATTATGTCTTTCAGAGGCATAGAAAATAGGTACTTTGAAATATGTATTACTAGCTTCTCAACCCAGCACAATTACAGGTATTGGAAGGTAAAAGATAGCATGCTGTCAGATTAATAAATATGACCATTTCAAAACATTTTGTTCTGTGACAATTGCTTTTCATTTTAGTGTCAAGGTTATGCTGTCTAATAAAGATCATTTTTATAACCTCTTTATACTAAGTTTTTTCATTTTAGGATTTTTATATTTTCCTAATTCAGTTATTTAGTTAATAATTGAATAGGTCTTACATTCATATGGTTTAAAAATAACATTTTTAAAAAGCATAAAACAAATTCAGAGTGAAAAGTTTTCTCTCAGTTCATTTGCTAATGGACCCAATTTCACCATCTCTCCCAATAAGTAATCACTATTATCTGTTTCTTATATATTTCACAATGTTTCTTTAGGCATACACACATGCATATACATAGATACATAATTGTACCCATTTTTCACACTAATGCTTTCCTGCCTTACTGTTTTGCATCTTCTAATTTAGTACACAGTTAGCTTTCTCATTCACTTTTTAAATAGCTAGATAATATATCTAGCTATACAATACAAAATATTTAAACTATTATTCCCAAGCTTTTGTATTGCTATAATCAATAAACTTTTGCAAATGTCACTTCATTTATCAGTTATATTGGATAATTTATCCAGTATGTTGTTAAGTAACAGAATGATAATGAGTATATTCATCTTATTCTAGGTAAAATTGAGAATATTTCCAGCATTTCTCCAATGGACATGCCACTGGCTTTAGGGCCAAGCTAGAATTTTCTGTCTGTTCCTCTTTTGTTTCATTTTGCTTTGTTTTCATTTTCCAAAAATTGCTGATGAAGTCCTTTATAACATCTATAAAAAGAAAACATTATTTTTATTCTTAAGGTCTATTAATATAAAGATGTATATAAAATACATACTACTATTTTCTAATCATTAGCAATTAATTGATAGATCTGAAAAGAGAAACATACAATTACACTTGAATAATTCAACACTCTTCTCTGAAACACTCATAAAACAAGTAAGTAAAAATTCAATGAGATTATAGATGACCTAAAAATGCAATTAACCATTATGATCTAATTAACATATTAGAACACAGAATATAACTTCTTTTTTTTTAATACATTTTTATTTACTTTTAAAAGATACTTAGATTACATAAAATGTTACATAAAAAATATAAGGGCTTCCCGTATGCCCCACTCCTCACACCTCCCACCCTTCCCTCTTCAACAACTTCTTTCATTAGTGTGGTACATTCATTTAATTGATTAACACATTTTGGAATACTGCTACCAACCATGGATTATAGTTTACAGTGTAGTTTATACTCTCACTCAATTCTGTATGTGATGGCCATATATATGACTGTACCTGTTATGCAATGTCACTCAGGATAATTCTGAGTCCTGCAACTGCCCCCGAATTACACCTCTTGGTCTCCCTGACTTCAGCACCTCCAGCAGCCACTGTCTCCTCATCAATGATATAATTCCCTCCATTGCTAGAATCACAATAAGTCCACAGCAGAATAGCACTAAATCCATTCTAGTTAGCTTCTCATCAAGCACACATGGAACATTCACCAAAACAGATCATATCCTGGTCTTAAAACAACACTTACCACGTTATAAGTACAGAAATAATGCATAGTGTTCTCAGGACATAATGGAATTAAACTAAAAATGAGTGACAGAAAGATCTCTGAGCAATCTCTGATTATTTGGAAATTAAACAGAGCACTTATAATATACCATAGGTCAATGAGGAAGTTTGAGAAGAGAAAGTAAACATGTTTTCTTCTAACTATGTCAGTCAAAATCTATTTCATGAAGCTAAATTAGTGCATAGAAAGAAATTTATAGCAATAAATGCTTACATTAGAAAAGAAGAAATAACTAAAATTAGACATCTAAAATTCAGCCTTAGGACAACCAGCAAGATGAGTAAGGCGGTCCTAGAGTCAGCTCAAGCTACAGGGCAGTTAGTAAACACCTGAGCTCTCTGGATTTAGCTGAAGCACCTGTTTGGGGACTTCAGGAGGCCAGAAGAGCATTCTGCAACATCCTTGAAGGAATGGAAGGAGAAGACTGCCCATCTGCAGAGAAGATTCATGAGTAGAGCATTCCATGCCCTGGAAGCTGGTGCCCATCCTCCACTGGAGGCAAAAGCCAACTCGGGAGCTGTTCTGTGCCTGGAATTTGAAAGCTCCACTTCCCAAAAACAAGGGAGAAGAGACAGTTGGGCACCAACTTCAGCTACTGATGAGTAAATTCAGTGGGTTAAAATATAATCCTGAGAACAGCTGATGTTTGAGCCTGTCCAAGTGAGAAAGAGGCTGGTAGCCACCTTTTTAACTCCACACCTGGTAGGAGGGGAAGCAGGGCAGACTGAAAATCACAGTGCTGATGGGGACTGGTTTCTTTCCATCCAGATTAGATTGCAGCTCTAGCCTAGGCCACAGTGACACCTCCAGCAGGGAGGAAGCTGCGGGGACCTGCGTCAGTCTCTCCAGGAAATTACCGGCCAAGCTGTGGAGGTTGGTGATTATCTTACTCTGGCAGTGCAAACTACCCCAGGAGCTATTCTGTGGCTGGAATTGGAAGTTCCATTTCCCAAAAAAAGGGGAGAAGGAGATGAGTTGGCTACCGATTTTGGCTACTGATTGGTAGACTCGGCTGGCTAGGGTATGGCCCTAGGAAGAACTGAGGTGTGAATCTGTCCAAGTCAGAAAGAGGGTGGTTGCTGCCATTTTGACTCCACCCCCAGCCTGAGGGGAAGGCAAAAGTCACACCAATAGTAGGAACTAGTTTCTTTCACCCTGATCAACCTGCAGCCCTAACCTAGGCTTTAGCTCCACCTCTGCCAGGGAGGAGGCTGGTGGGCACTGCACCAGTTATCCAGGTCACTGCAGGAACCTCTGGCTGGCACATACTGAAAATTGGAAGTTTACCGGGGCAACTGCTGTCATCTTGGACCTGCACTGCATAGATTGCTGCCCACACCTGCAACCCCATCCATTCCCCCAGCAGGGGAGAAAGGAGCATGATGTCTTATCAGTCTGTCTGGGAAATTACAGTCTAGGCTTGCACAACTTGGATTATTCCACACAGCTGTGACTCTGTCTCTACCCCTGGCAAAGGCGAAAGTTGGGAGAAGCTTCATTCGTCCCTGGGGCAATGAGTGTAGCTTGAGCCTCCACAACTTATAGCACCAGTTATGTCCTTGGCTCCTACTGTACAACCAGCAAGGGAGAAAGGGCAGGAAGCCCTAAACTAAAGAGAAAAACTGCACCCAGAATAAATACTGTAGTAAGCCAGATGCCCAGATACCAACAAAAAATTACAATCCACACCAAGAAACAGGAGCTATGGCCCAGTTAAAGGACCAAGATAAGCCTTCAGATGACATAAAGGAGTTGAGACAACTAATCATACATGTGTAAACAAATCTCCTTAATAAATTCAATGAGATGGATAAAGAGATTAAGGATATTAAGAATATACTGGATGAGCACAAAGAAGAATTTGGAAGCAGACATAGAAAAATAGCAGATCTTATGGGAAAGAAAGGTGCAGTCAATGAAATTTTAAAAAAGCACAGTGGAATCATTTAATAGCAGATTTCAGGAGGCAGAACAAAGGACTGGTGAGCTTGAAGAAATGGCCTCAAAGTGAACATACAAAAGAACAGATGAAGAAAAGAATGGGAAATAAATTGAACATTTATTTCTCAGGGAAATAAATGACACAAAAGATATGCAAACATAGGTGTCATGGGTGTTACAGAAGGAGAAGAGAAGGGAAAAGGGGCAAAAATAATATTTGAAAGAATAATGGTAGAAAATTTCCCAACCCTATTGAAGGACATAGATATCCATGTCCAAGAAGCACAATGTAGTCCATCCATCAAAATCTGAATAGAACAACTCTGAGATATATACTCATCAGAATGTCAAATGCCAAAGACAAAGAGAGAATTCCGAGAACAACAAGAGAAAAGCAATGCATAATATATAATGGATATGCAATAAGATTAAGTGCTTATTTCTCATCAGAAACCATGGAGGCAAGAAGACAGTTGTCTGATATATTTAATATACTACAAGAGAAAAATTTCCAGCCAAGAATCTTACATCCAGCAAGACTGCCTTTCAAAAATGAGGGCAAGATTAGAATATTAACAGATAAACAGAAACAAAGAATTTCTAAGCAAGAGACCAGATTTTCTGGAAATACTAAAGGTGTGCTAGAGCCTGAAAAGAAAAGACAGGAGAGAGAGATCTGGAAGACAGTCTAGAAATGAGAATTATATCAATGAATATAACTAAAAGTGTGAAAAGAGTGGTAAAAATAAAATATGACAGATAAAACTCAAATAGTCAGGAGTAAACTTAACCAATGATGTAAAGCACTTGTGTTCAGAAAACTGCAACTCAATGTTAAAAAAAATCCAAAAAAGTTCTAAATAACTGGAAGAACATGCCATGCTCATGGATTGAAAGATTAAATATCATTAAGATGTCAGTTCTACTCAAATTGATATACAGATTCAATGCAATCTGGATAAAAATTCCGTCAGGATATTTTTAAAATATAATTGAAAACATGATTTTCAAATTTATTTGGAAGGGTAAGAGGTCCTGAAAGGCCAGAAATATCATAAAAAGCAAAAGCCAATCCTCATCCCCAGACTTTAAATCTTATTTACTAGCTCTAGGGGTAAAAAAACAGCATTGTACTGGCATAAAGGCAGATACATAGACCAATGGAACAAATTTTTTTGTTCAGAAACAAACCCTCACATATATAGTCAAGTGATTTTTGACTAGCCTGCCCAACCCACCCAGCTAAGGCAGAACAGTACATTCAACAAATGGTGCTGAAAGAATTGGATATCCATAGCCAAAAGAAGGAAAGAGGACCCCTATCTCACGCCTTATCCAAAACTTAACTCAAATTGAATCAAAAACCTAAAAATAAAAGCAAGAACCATAATACTTCTAGAAGAAATTATAGGAAAATATCTTCAAGCCCTGGTGGTAGGTAGTGGATTCTTAAAGGAGATAAGAGGAGGACTGAGATGAACTACTGATGTTTAATGTATGTAGAAGTTTTAATTAGCTTTACTGTAAAAGTGTGGCAATGTATAGAGTGGATGACAACACATAGTGAGTAACAGCTAGTTTATAAATGGGATGTGGCTGAAAATGGTACTCTAGGAATGCAAACGCTAACTGACAGAATTCTAGAGAATAATCCAGAAACTGAACAGCACAATAAACCAAGAAGTGGATAAGCATTGTGGTTGATGGTACAGATGCAAGAGTGTCCTTTGTGAGCTAGAGCAAATGTAAATCACTACTGCAGGGTGTTGGGCATGTGGAGAAGCATGGGCAAAATACCTCTGGAGTGACCTATTGACGGTAGGAAGCAGTAATAATTTAATATTCTTGCATCTATGCCAAAGATGTACTGTGTTGACAATGAGACAGTATGGAAAATGTGAGCCAAATGTACACTAGGGACATGGTCAAAATCAGATGATATTATCTTATCTGTGATAAACATTCCACCACAGTGTGGTGTGTTGATAGGGGGGGTGTTGTTTGGGAATTCTGCATATGTACATGATGGTTTTATAAGTTAACAACTTTTGTCATAAAAAATGTATTTAAAAAATAATAATAGGTCGGGTTGGGGGAAAAACACACCAAATGTAAGATAAGGACTATAATTTATAGTAAGATTTTGACACTTTTCTTTCATAATTTGTAACAAACATCTCACAATAATCCAAGGTTTTGGTGGTGGTTGATGTATGGGAACTCTGTATTATGTTATGCATGTTTGCTTTGTAAGTTCACAACTTTTACTCTACACTTAATTGTTTATGTATATTCATAAATAAATGATATAAAGATAATAATAATAGGGTGGGTTGGGGGAAATACTTTGCTTAGTAGTATTATTTTGACAATGCTTTTTAATCATTAGTTAAAAAGGTTTAACAACAATGCAGGGTATTCGTGGTAGGGGTGAGTTATGAGAGTCCTGTATGATGTTATATATGTTTGTTTTGTAAGTTCAAAACTATTATTATATACTTATTGTTTATGTATATGTATGAATGATATACTTCAATAAATTAATTTTTTAAAAATTCAGCCCTAAGAAAATAGAAAAAAAATAGCAGATTAAACCTATTCAAGCTATGGGCATAATAAAGAAAATTATGAAAATTATAGAAAAATTAATGATATTTTTAAAAAATGAAACAACAAATAAAATCAATGAAATGGAAAAGTAGTTCTTTGAAAAGATGAATAAAACTGAAAAATATTTCATCACATTGGCCAAGAAAATATAGGTAGACATAATTATCCAATTACAAAAACAAAAGAGGAACTATCACTACTAATTCTTCCAGTTAGTAAAAGGAAAATATGAAAATAATATAAACAATTCTATGCCCATAAATTCTAAAACTTGGAAGAAATTGACCAAATCCTTGAAAGTCACAAACTGTTAAAACTAATTCAGAAGAATTCTGGTTAGTCTTAAATATATTAAAGGAATTGACTTTGTAATTTAAAGTATTTCAAAAAAGGAAACTCCAGCTCAGATGGCCTTATTGGCAAATTACAATAAATATCTCATAAAGACATAATAACAATTCTGTACAATCATTTCAAGAAAATAGAAAAAGTTCTAATAATAATTCTGATTGATATGCTATATCAGTGATGGCTTACAGTCATTGGACAGTAACCAATGCATGGCTGCAATTATTGAAATAAGGGAAAAATGCAAAGTGAGTCCCACTTCACCTCAACTTTTTCTCTGGCATCATTTTGAATATGTGATTCAGGAATAAAGACTCAAAGTATGATGGTCTCAAAGAGGTGAGAAATTAGAAATCACAGTTTGGTCTTCCCAGGCGTATTAGTCAGCCAAAGGGGTGCTGATACAAAATACCAGAAATCTGTTGACTTTTATAAAGGGTATTTATTTAGGGTAGAAGCCTACAGTTACTAGGCCATAAAGTGTAAGTTACTTCAGTCACCCAAGCCAATTGCCACATGTTGGTGCAAGATGGCTACTGACATCTGCCAAGAGTTCAGGTTTCTTAGGTTCCTCCCTTCTCAGAGCTGTGTTTCTCTTCAGTTCAGCTTCTGTGCTCATTCCACAAGGCCAGCTGTAGTTTAACAGGCAATCAGCTCTGTCTCTCTCCCCAGGGCTTCTGCAATGTGTAAGGAGCCATCTCTTTTCCTCTGTGTTCTTCTGTGTGTTCACTTCTTGGGCTCCAGCTTAAAACGCCAACATCAAACACTCCAACAGAAAAACTCCAACTACCTTCTTCACCATGCCTTTTATCTGTGAGTCCCCACCCATGAAGGGCAGGGATGAAATGCCCTATTGACATAGCCCAATCAAAGCCCTAATCATAATTTAATCATGTCCAGGTACAGAAAAATTTACAAACATAATACAATATCTATTTTTGGGATTCATAACTATATCAAATTGCTACACCAGGTGTCCTAGGTTGGGTCTTTTAAGAACCCCAGAAAATTATGTTCTTGAGCTAACCGATTCCTGTGTATGTGAACCTATTGTATGTGGGAACTTTGGCTAGATTCGGTCAAGAGACCTTTCGATTAGATCACTTTTGATCAGAGGTTAAGGCCTTTGATTAGATTGCAGGACCCAGGGTGGCTCCTAATCCTTTTACTGGAGTCTTATGTAAAAGAAACACAGAGAAAGAGAGCTGTCATTTTACCCTGCCATGTGAGAGATGTCTCCAGAAAGACAGAGAAAGCCCAAGAGGCTTAGAAAAAGATGGATGGCTGGAATTAGCAGAGCAGCCCAAAGCTGAAGAGATAAGGCCCAGAGAGAGGGAACATATGCCTGGTCACTCACAGGTGAGCTTGGGGAGAAAGTGAGCTTGGAGGAGAAGGCAGAGTTAGCTGCTATTTTGCCTTGTCACGTTGTAGGAGTCCAAGTTTTGTCAGTAGCCAACTTTTGGTGAGACAGCATCTCTGATGATGCCTTGATTTGGACATTTTCACAGCCTTGAAGCTGAAAGATTTTACCCTAATAAATTCCCATTATTAAAGCCAATCCATTTCTATTATTTTTGCATTAGCAGCATTTAGCAAATTAAAACACCAGGTGACTGTGATTCGGGAAACAGAATACCTGAGAGGAAGTTTTCATGGGAAAGTATACCAAATTTTTTGCTGACATTTATCCCTGTATCTTTGGCTGATTACTTAAGCTGCATCTCAGCATGATAAGATTCTAGGAAGCCTTTCAGATGACATCTACTGAAAGGCTAGAGAACTGGTCAGAGATTTCAAAAGCAATATTTAGCTAGAGTGGAGAGACTCTGAACTCCCAGTTAAGAAGCCAGAAAGGTATTCTCTAAAGATGTTGCCCTATAAAAAGTAAGTGATACAACCAGAGTAAAGACAAGATTAAATGAAACCTATCCAAACAAACCTAAAAATAAGCCCTGACAAGATCAATTAAGATCACCTCTGATCTTCCAGGACAAAATTTCACATTAAAAGAGTTATATTCCATACTTTAGAGCCTCTAAAACATAATATACACAATGCCTAGGATTATATTTTAAAATTGATAGATATGTGAAAATGTAGACTTGAAGAAAAAATTCACATCAGACTGGAAACAGCAGATAACAAAACTAGTTTACGTGAAGATAGGTAAAATAAAGCACAAAGAGAAAAAATTTAAAATTACAGAGAATAAGCCATATGTATGACATTTCAAAATATTCACATGCATGTAATTAAAATCCGAGAAGGTAAAGAGAGAAAGTGGGAGTAAGATAGAGGAACATTTAAAGAAATGATAGCCGAGAATTTTCTAGATCTGATTAAATACATAAATCCACAGATTCAGGAAGATCAGAAACCCCAAGCAGTATAAATACAAAGAAAGCCACACCTAGGTATGTCAGAAAGTCAGAAACAAAATAAAATGTTAGCATCAAGAGAAAAAATTAAAATGACCAAAAGGAACAACAAAAAAGACTCATGGCTGGCTATTCAACAGAAATTATAAAACCAGAAGAAAGATAATTTCTTAAAAGTATTCAAAAAGTATGCCAACCTAGGGTTTTATATTTAGCAAAATGACATTAAAATTTAAAAAAAAAAGAAAAATGGCTTTTAACACACATGAAAATTATCACCAAAACATCTACACCACAAGAAATATTAAAAGGAGCCTGAAGAAAAATAATCTCGTGTTAAAGTATGAAACTGACAAAAAGATTAAACTAATAGAAATGTTAAATATATGGGTATGTGAATATACATATTACTTGTTTAGAACCATTATGTAATAATAATACTGATAATAAATATTTAAAAAGAAAACCATATACTATTTTCTAGAGACATACTTCAAATATGGGAGCAGAGAAAAGTTGGGAATAATAATGGAAAAAGCTATACAACTGAAAGAAATCTGGGATAGCAATATTAATATCAGAGAAAGTTTAAGGAAATGAATATTATAAAAAATAAAGAGGGATATTTCATGAAGACAGTAAAGTTAATCCAAGAGGGAAATATAATAATCCTAAATTTGTCTGCACTTAATAAAAGTTTCCAAATATATAAATTGATATTTGACAGAACTTAAAGGAGCAATGTCCAAATCAAGAATATTTTCATATTCTTTTCAGAATAGATGGAGTTTTTTTTAGCACGACTGTGTATATATTACAGAAAAAGCAGACAAATATTCAGTGAGGAAATAGAAATATTTGCATGGCACAATTAACTAATTTAACCCATTTTACATATATAGAACAATTCATCTTACAACTACTGAATGCACATTGTTTTCAAGTGTACAGAGGCCATTTGTCAAAATAAACCATATCCTGGAGCACAAAGCAAGTTTAAAAGAACATAAGATAATATTTTCATGATCTTGGAATAGGCAAAATGTTTTCCAAACAGGGCACACAAAAAACTAAATATATAAGTAAAGACTGATAAATTGAATAACATTTAATTTGCATTAATAGTAAAAGGCAAAAGAGTATATTTTTAATACATATATCAAAAAGGACCCCTATATAGAATATACAAAGAATTCCAACAAATCAGTAAAGAATAGGTAAACAAGGTTTTAAAAAAAGAGAAAGAGAAGGAGAAAGCAAGAAAGAAAGATAATGGGGCAAAAATTTTTAAATGGAACTTCGCAAAAGAGGATATCCAGGTAGTTCAACCTCCTTAGTCTTCAAGGAAATGCAAATTAAAAACCATAATTTGATATCAAAAGAATGGCTAAGATAAAAATCACAGAAAATATATGAAGTGTTAGCTCAAATGAAACTGTGTTATGTTGTTGGTGTAAGTATAAATTTGTATAACTATCCTAGAAATTTGTTTGTCAGTATGTATTAAAATAAAATTTAAAAATATATATTCTTTAGGACACATCAATCCACTCCTAAGTATATAACCAAGACAAATCAGTGTCTATGTACACTAAAAGACATGTACACATATACTCATAACAATATTATTAACAATAATTGAAAATTAGACACACCTTCACAAGACCAATAGTAGTATAGAAAAATATACTAGGGATTATTCATAAAATGAATATCTAAAAAGCAATGGAAAATAATGAACTATTCCTACATGCAGTAACATAGATGAATCGCCCAGACATAGCATCAACAAAAGATGCCAGACACAAAAGATCGCATATAATATGAATGAGTCCATTTATATAAAGTCCAAAAAGAGGCAAGATTAATTTGCAGTGATAGAGGTAGCCATAGTGACTATCTTTGGATTTCAACCCAGGTCAATCAAGAGGGAGACTTTTGGCATACTAGTAATGATTTACTCATAGGTAACAATTTACTGAGTTTAATATATTTGCATTTCACAATATGTCATATAGCATAAATGTATAAAAAGAAATCACAAGTGTGTAATATCTAGCTGATAAAGCTCAACAACATATTTTACATTTGAGTAGTTCATTATATTTCACAATCCCTTCTCTGCTTTAGTTATTTAAATCCCCTCAATATACCTCTGAATTTAACATAGTATAGTATCTAAAAATCTCTTCAGAAAATGGCATGTAGCCATGGAGGGGAATAAGCTTCACATTTGAAAAGGAAAAAAATGTTTCTGAGTGATGAAATGGTTTGCACATCAATAACCAGAAACAGAATTGAAGTCATATCTTCTGATACTGTGTTTTGGCTTCTATGCCAAAAAGAGACTCAAATCACAGCACATGGAGACCATACACCTTCAGTTAGGCTGAAAATGCTCTCAAAAGTTTTCCAGTCTTGTCCCTGCTCATTGTCAGCTTTGTAACTGAGCAAGACATTTTCTTTCTCTAGTTCATCATCATTAAAACAAAGATAACATTAATTTTACTGCTGGTTTCATAAGAGTTAAATATTATAATGCATGTGAATGTGTTCTGCATAGTATTTAAATCCATGGAATTATTATACAAAATTTCAAGATGATTTTTTAGATCTTTGTTCAAAATCAGCCTGTCCCTCTAATTTTTGTTAACAAAATTGTCCTTAGTGGAGTGGGTACACTTTAGTGATTGAGGGCCTGCTTTGCATGTATGAGGTTCCAGGGTCAATCCCCATACCTCCTAAAAAATTAATAAATAACACAAATACATAACTTTCCTGTTCACATTTGAAATAAATTTTTAAACAGAATCTTGGTTTTTTTAGCTGATTGACTTCTTGCCTACTTAAAACTAAAACTTGTAGCAATAGTTCAGGGCCTTGTTTTGTTTGTGTTACTTACTTTGAGATTAAAGTTACCACTGTGATAGAGTGTGGGACAAAGTTCAAATTTTCTTATAGAATTGTTAAGTGGGGCAAGAAAGAATATATCTAAAATTGGATCTTTCTACTTACTGCCAACTTCTGAAGAATGTAAAGAAATCTTTCCATCAGAGTGCGTAACTTTTTGCTCCTGATAGGTCAGTCTATATCAGGTAAACTAACACACAGCTCTAAGAAGGCTTAACTTGAGTACCTGCCAGAGATGTTTACCCACAAAAGTTCATGATTCTTTCTTATCTAGACCTTCAAATTTCTATTTACTGTTCATATTTTAAAAGGGAATGATGGTAAGGAATGACTCACCATCAGCATCTAGTCTTAAAAAAGCAAATTTCTTCGGAGAACGTTTTATCATCAATTATTCACTAAATTAGCTTGTAACCTCTGTTTAGTCTACCAAGCATTCACTTGTTCTCACTCTTTTTTGTGCCTGGACCTTCTGTTAGCCAGAATAACCTTCATCCCCACTCCTCAAAGATGTTCATGTTCTAAAACCTTCATTCTGTGCATGCGTTAATTTACATGGAAAAGGCCTTTGCAGGTGTGACAAAATTAAGAACATTGTTTGGTAAGATTATGCTGGATTGTCCAGGTGGGCCCAGTCTAATAACATGGATCCTTAAAAGGAGAGAACCTAGCCAGGCTGAGGTAGGAATCAGAGGGAGATGTGATTATGGAATAAAAGAGATGCAACATTGCCAGCTTTGAAAATGAAGAAGGGGCCACAAACCAAGGAATATGGGTGGCCTCTAGAATTCTATTCTAGGGGATGAATTCTATCCTAGAGCTTCCAGAAAGTAATGCAGCTCTGTTGATGTCTTTTTTTTTTTTTTTTAGTTAAGTGAGACATGAGATCCATGTCAAACTTTTGACCTATAGCATTATAAGATTATAAATTTGTGTTTTAAGTAGGTTTGTTATGGCAGCAATGGAAAACTAAAACAGGCTTTTTTGGCAGTGTGATAAAGCCTATGGAAACCTTCTTAAAATATTTTAACTACATAACATAAAACACAAAGGCTTGCAAAGGCAACCAACGATATGGAAAAAATAGTTATTAAATATTTTAAAAAGCACAATTGTGATAAAATGGTATACATAGATGGGTTTGCTTAAACATGATCTAGTAGTTTGATAATTACTGTTGTTTTGATGTTGTTTGTGATAAAATGGTATACATAGATGGGTTTGCTTAAACATGATCTAGTAGTTTGATAATTACTGTTGTTTTGAAAGGTTGATAAGCACTTATTCCAAATATCTGCAACAGCTACAAAATAGAAACCATCGGTGATTTCAACAGATATATTATTACCATGGTGAATTGCCTATATTCCTATTTGAAAAAAATTCTATATTTCAGTTAGAAGTTGATGAAAATCATTGTGTATTTTTTTATCCCAACCCAATTTTTTACCCTCTGAATTTCACTCATGGAGCCCATTCTAAGAACTCCTGTTTTCTTGCTGGAGATAAAGAGATGACTCCTGCCTTTATATCTTAGCAGGTTAGAAAAACAGCAAGTTTACCCTAATGAAATATAATAAGGATGATATAAAATAGTTTCTTTAAAAGAAGAACAATGGTAACACAGATGAGGGTAACATTCTTTCTGAACTAGTTTCTGAGCAGGTTCTTGAAAGATAAATATGCTGGCCGCCTCCTTTCTCAAGTCCCTTCCACAGTCACTGAAATCTTCAACCTGCAGGTTCAGTCCTGCCCAATCTTTACTTAAAATTCCTCTAGACAGAAACAATCTCAGGATCTCTAGCTTTATTGAGCTGTAGTCAGTTTGTTTTATCTTGTTTCAATCAGGATTGTTCTAGGTTTAGGCTAATTTGTAATTTTAATAAAACTTAGCTCAACTACTGTTCAAATCTACTCTTTAGTGATGGCCCTCCTAGACTTTTGATTTAGAACCTGGAATGTCTCTTTCCCTAATTCCTGAAAGAATGTGGGAACTTTCATTCTTCCCTTCACAGTTTATCCCACACAGCTTAAATTTTGTCACACATCCCCAAAACTCTGTACATGGTATCACAGTGAGAACCAGTCACACATTCCAGTGGGTCACAGCCACCCAGCATGACCACCAAATCTTTCCTAGTTCTTCTTTCATATGGCCCACCCCTTGGCCAGGGCCAGTTCCCATCCTAGGCCCACAGCAAGAATCAGAAATGAATCCAGGGAAGAAAATAGCTGGGGTTAACTCATCTCATAAGGGCTGTCCCTTTCCTGAAATTTTACCACAGCTAGTCCTTCTTACACCTGAAACTCTCCAGACCCTAAAACTATGATCCTTTTAATTTATTCACCATCTTCTACTTTTACAGTGGGAGTGTTGGCCTGTCATTACCTACTATATCCTATGCAGAAGTGGACGTCTTTCTTCTGTGTACTCTTTGTAAGTTTAACTTCATTTCTGTGCTGAAACTTGCCTATTTTCAATCTAATTTTTTAAAACTTAAGCTTTGCCTACTAGTAAGGCAATAGGTGCTAATGAACAGATGCTAATGAAGTAAATTAGGTCACTAGGGTAGCAACTGAGCAAGTCCTATCTTCAAGTATGCTATCACTGCAAATGCACATAAGGCCATGTATACAGTTTTATATAAGCTGTCAGTAGGCCTCCTTTCCTAGCACATTCCTTGACAACTGCTACAGTGTTTATGTAGATTTCATATGTTTTGCTCTTATTCAGACTGTATTTAGTACTTTTTTCTTTAATAACTTGTTCAATTCCGGTCAATTCATTTATCAGCTGCTTTGATGCACTAAGAACTTCATTGTCTCTTTACTTGATTTATTACAGATAGAATCAAATGTATTTCTGGTTCTGAGTTTCTTGTATGAAGGCTTAGGTGTATTTATATAACTCTTTTTCACATAATAAGATTTGTTAAAACTGTTGGGGTCAAGACTCTCTAGAGTCTTTCTTTACTCTAGTTTTTTTTTTTTTTTTTTTAAGATTTATTTATTTATTTATTTATTTCTCTCCCCTTCCCTCCACCCCCAGCCCCAGTTGTCTGTTCTCTGTGTCTATTTGCTGCATGTTCTTTTGTTCGCTTTTGTTGTTGTCAGCGGCATAGGAATCTGTGTTTCTTTTTGTTGCGTCATCTTGTTGTGTCAGCTCTCCATGTATGCAGTGCCATTCCTGGACAAGCTGCACTTCCTGGACAAGCTGCACTTTCTTTCTCACTGGGCGGCTCTCCTTGCAGGGTGCACTCCTTGCACGTGGGGCTCCCCTTCACAGGGACACCCCTGCATGGCAGGGCACTCCTTGCTCACATCAGCACTGTACATGGACCAGCTCCACACGGGTCAAGGCAGCCTGGGGTTTGAACCATGGACCTCCCATGTGGTAGACGGATGCCCTAACCACTGGGCCAAGTCCGCTTCCCTACTATAGTTTTTTATGTTACTAGCTCATTTAGATAGGAGTTTTATTGGTTGTTCAGTGTTTTTACTTGAATTATAGAGATAATTCTCTGCATTAGAGGTTCTTTAAATAAGCAATTTGTGCATGAAAATATCCTTCTCAACATTTGAAGTAACTGGAGAGAAATGTTTAATTTTAATACACTTGGGTTTCCCCACATTACCAGAGGTACAACTTTGTCTATGCATACAAAAATTTTAAGTAAATGGAATCAGAACTTATTCAGATGCTATAGTTGATCTTCAGATAATGGTTGGTCAACATGCATGTCAATCAATCTTAAGTTCATTTGAAACAGGGTCACAAACTGAACTGAATTTCATAGGAGGACAGGCAGGAAACCAAAGTTAATGAAAAGGAAAGATAAAATGTCAGAGAAGAATCAATGATTGGTGGGAACCATGGAAATCTATCGCATCTAAGATGTCTCTTATTGGGGGCAGCAACAATTCAGCTTGAGTAAATTGTGTCTCTACAGAAATGTTCATCCAATATTGAAATATCTTCTTAATTTTCAAGAGAAGAAAAACTTTTGCATGATAGCTCTTTAGTCTAAGAAATTGGCTGAACTTAAAACAAAAGTGTATACCAAACAAAACATATTTGCTGGTCTGATACAGTCTGTGGGACACAAGTTTGACACTTCTGTTTCAAAACAGTGAGCTTTATCAACTTTGATTTATACAATCAGAACAAGTAAATGGTACAATTAAAAATTCATTTGGTCATTTTTGTATTTATTATTAAACAGAATTTTGCTGTCCATAGCTTATAAATCTTACAATTATTCTGAATGAGTTTTTGTTGTATTGATCACAATTTTTTCACAAAGTGTAAAAAATAGAATTCTCTTAGACCTTCAGAATGTAAGCAAATAGTACTTACTGAATGAATACTATGTATAAACAATTCTCACATCATCTGGATACATTATGAATGAAACAGACAGGTCTTAGGTTTAAAAGTATTTACATGTGAATTTGTTACAGTATACTTCTACATAATTAAATTACATTAAGCTACATAATTAAATTAGCTCTTTTCATTCAAGGAAAATTTTTCAACATGAGATGATATTAAAAATCATTCATATCCCACAGATTGGAAAGAAACTGGGAAAACTTTTAAGGTATAAATCAGTAGGAAATTGGGAAATACTTGGGAATTTATTTATTTATTCCTGCCCTATTTTTTTTTGTTTTTTTTTTGTTTTGTTTTATTTTACCTACAATAAATGTAGTTTTTTATTTTAATTTGTTTTTATTTTTTAAAGAAGCTTTAGATTACATAATTGTTACATAAAAAATATAAGGTATCCACAAAAGCACATTAAAAGAATATATACCACAATCAAGCGGGTTTTATCCCAGGTATGAAAGGGTGGTACAACACAAGAAAATCAATTAATATAATAAACCATATTGATAAATTGAAGAAGAAAAATCACATCATCCTTTCAATTGATGGAGAAAATGCATTTGACAAAATATACCATTCGTTCTTGATAAAAATACTCCAAAAGATAGGAATAGAAGGAAGCTTTCTCAATATGATAAAGTGCATATATGAAAAATCTACAGATAGCATTGTACTCAATGGTGAAAGACTGACAGCTTTCCTGCTGAAATCTCGAACAAGACAAGGATGCCCACTGTTACCGTTATTGTGCAAGAAGTTTTAGCTAAAGCAATTAGGTAGACAAAGAAATAAAAAGCACCCAAATAGGAAAGGAGGAGTGAAACTTTCACTATTTGCTGATGACATGATCCGATATCCAGAAAATCCTGAAAAACCCACAACAAAGATACTAGAATTAATGGAAGAGTTCAGCAAAGTGGTACAATATAAGATTAATATGCAAAAATCAATGTTTCTACATTACTGATGTGCAATCTGAGGGGGAAATCAGAAAAAAAAATTCCACTTATAACAGTGACTAAAACAATCAAATATTTATGAATAAATTTAACCAAGAACATAAAGGACATTGCTAAAAGATACTGAAGAAGACTTAAATAAATGAAAGAACATTCCAAGTTCATGGATTGGAAGATTAAACATCATTAAGATATCATTTCTACCCAAACTGATTTACAGATTCAAATCAATCCCAATAACAATCCCAATAGACTTTTTTCAGAAATTGAAAAGCCAATAATCAAATTTATTTGGAAGGGTAAGGGCCCAGAATAGCCTAAAACATCTTTTAAAAAAAGACAAATGAAGTTGGAAGTAACTCACTTCTTGACTTTAAAGTATATTACTTAGTAACATTGATAAATACAGCATGATACTGGCATAAGAAAAGACAGATTGATCAATGGAATCAATTCAAGAACTCAGAAATTGACCCTCACAAGTACAGGCAAGTGGTTTTTGACAAGGCTGTTAACCCCACCCAGCTGGGTCTGAACAGTCTATTCAACAAATGGTGCTGGTAGAACTGGATGTCCATATCCAAAAGAAAGAACACCCCTATCTCACACCTTGTACAAAAATTAACTCAGAATGGATCAAGGACATAATTATAAAGGGACAACCATAAAACACCTAGAAGAAAATGTAGGAAAACATTTTCGAAATCTTATGGTAGGTAGTAGCTTCCTAAACCTTATACCCAAAGCACGAGCAGTGAAAGAAAAAATAGATAAATGGAACCTCCTCAAAATTCCACACTTTTTCACCTCAAAGGACTTTGTCAAAAGGGTGAAAAGGCAGCTGACTCAATGGGAGAATATTTTGGCAATCACATATCTGATAAGGATTTAATATCCATGATATATAAGCAGATCATACAACTCAATAGGAATAAAATATGGAATAGAGTAGACTTACTGGTATTCTATTATAGAATTATGTCTCTAGCAATGGAAGAAACTGTATCATTGATGTGGAGACAGTGGTCACGGGAGTTGCTGAAGGTAGGGAGAAGGAAGAAGAGGTGTGATATCAGGCATTTTCTGGACTTGGAGTTATCCTGAATGATATTGCAGGGACAGATGTAGGACATTATATATCCTGCCATAACCCACTGAATGGACTGGGAGAGAGTGTAAACTACAATGTAAACTATAATCCATGCAGGGTAGCAGTGTTCCAAAATGTATTCATCAAATGAAATGAATGTGTCACACTGATGAAAGAGGTTGTTGATGCGGGAGAAGAGGGGAGTGGGTAGGGAGTGGGGGTATCTGGGAACCTCTTATATTTTTTAATGTAACATTTTCTGTGTTCTATGTATCTTTAACAAAAAAGATAATAAAAATATTTTAATGGGAAAAAGACTTGAAAAGACAACTGTCCAAAGAAGAAGTACAAATGGCAAAAAAACACATGAAAAAAATTTTCAACATCACTAGCAATTAGGGAAATGCCAATCAAACCTACAATGAGCTTTCATTTCACACTTATATGTCTGGCTGCTATTAAAAAGTTGGAAAACTATAAATGTTGGAGAGGATGTGGAGAGATAGGAATGCTGTTCACTATTGGTGGGAATGTACAGCCATATGGATTACAGTTTGTCAGTTCTTGAGGAAGTTAAACATAGACTTGCTGTGGAACCCAGCAATGCTAATGCTAGGTATATACTCAGAGGAACTGAAAGCAGTGACACAAATAGATAGCCACACACCAATGGTCATAACAGTGTTAATTCACTATAGCCAAAAGTTGGAAACAACTCAGGTGTTCGTCACCTGATGAATGGATAAGCAAATTTTGGAGTATAAACATGATGGAATATTATGCAACAGTAAGAAAAAATGAAGCTGTGAAACATATGACAACGTGGAAGAATCTGGAGGACATCATGTTGAGTGAAGCAAGCCAGACACAAAAAGACAAATACTGTATGATTGTCCTATTTTGTACTAAACTTATTATGTGAAATGTAAATATATTATGTAAACTATGAATATGGGTAGAATTGCATATATGACTTTTTCTTTGAAGCTAAGCAAATGTAAACTGAAAAAAATGAACAAAATATTAATATTAGGTAAAAAAACACAAAACATTATACTAAGTGAAGGATACCAAACACAAAGTACTAAATATTGTATAATTCCATTTATATAAAATGTAAATATTAATTAATTTATAAAGATGAAAGTAAATTAGTAGTTATGTAGGTCTGAGGAAGGAATGCTCAGGAGTGTGGAGCCTTTCTTTTTGGAGTAATGAAATCGTTCTAAAATTTTTGCGATGATGAATATACAACATTGTGATTATACTAATAGCCATTTGGATCAAATAGAAACAGCAGCTATGTACAGTAGGAAAAGTACAGAGGGATTGAGAGGTGAGGAATTTTCTTGTTTGTTTGCCTGCTTTGTGTTTATTATTATTATTGAAATAATGAAAATGCTCTAATAATGATTAAAATGATGAATGCACAACTATGTGATTATACCAAATACCATTGACTGTATACTTTGGTTGAATTGTATGCTTTAATATATATCAATAAAATTAATTTGCTTAAAAAATGCAAAAAAATATATAGGGGATTCCTATATCCTCTTCCTACACTTTCCCACATTAACAACATTTTTCATTAGTGTGGTACATTTGTTAAAATTGATGAACACATATTGATACATTGCTACCAACCATGGATTATTGTTTACATTATAGTTTACCTTCTGCCCCGCACAATTTTATAGGTTATGACAAAATATATAATGGCCTGTATCCATCATTGCAATGTCATGCAGGACAATTCCAATGTCATGAAAATACCCCCATGTTATACATATTCTTCCTTCTGCCTTCCCTCAGAACCTCTGATGGCCACTGCCTTTATATCAATGATAACAGTTCTTTCATTGTTAGAATAATAATAAGTTTCTAATAGAATAATAAGTCTACTTTAGTCCATTGTTCATTTCCCAAGCTTGAGGATTTGAGGATGATGATTCCCACTCTGTTTCTAATTGAGAGGGAGCTTATATCCCATGGGGCAGATGGATGGAATATCTTGTTTGCAGTTGCAGTCACTCTCTGTTACTTGGGATGGTCAATGTCCATCATCATCTCCCTGTTATTTGTTCTCATTGAGTCAGAATAACTGGAGAGTAGGTGTTGCAACTCTGCTGAGATTTAGGATTCAACAGGCACATGAAGAGACAAAAGATTTAAGACTCTGGGACTATATTTAACAAACATAGTGATAATTGTGGTTTCAAAAAAAGGAGCAGAAGAACTATGTGTAGGGAAACTATAAATATGTCTAACTCTGTAACACTGGATAACAAAATTCCAGAGTAAGACCCACTGACAGGGTGATAAATTCCTGAGCTTGTCTGCCCTGCATTTAGTGTCTAGATATCTCTAGAGACCTCAGGAGCCCTGCTGTTTGAAATACTGTTTACTGTGACAATCAGTGAGATCTTGCTGAGATGTGCATAAGCGTAACTCTGGAATTCCCTCCTGTATTAGTCAGTCAAAGGAGTGCTGATGCAAAATACTGTTGGTTTTTATAAAGGGTAATTATTTGGGGTAGAAGCTTACAGTTACCAGGCCATAAAGCATAAGTTACTTCCCTCACCAAAGTCTGTTGCCACATGTTGGAGAAAGATGACTGCCAATGTCTGCCAAGAGTTCAGGCTTACTGGGTTCCTCTCTTCCTAGGACTTATTTCTCTCTGGCTCAGCTGACCTGCTCACTCCACAAGGCTTGATGATCAGGTGACTGGCTCTGTCTCTCTCCCTGGGATCGATTCTCTCTAAGTGCAGCTGCTCTGCTCCTCTGTGTACTTACTTCCTGGGCTCCAGCTCAAACCTCCAGCATCAAAATTCCAACTAACTCCTCTGCTTTGCCATGTAGTTTACCAAGGTTCCCTTGGTGGGCAGGGATGCAACATGGCCCAGTTAAAGTCTTAATCATTATTTACTCAAGTAAAAGTGAAACCTCTGAATCCAATCCAATCTAATATGCCCAGATCAGTTCATAATCATAATCCAATATTTATTTTTGGAATTCATAAACAATATCAAACTGCTACACCTCCTGACTCACTTTGAAATCTCTTAGCCATGAATTCATTTGTATTTAATATTTACCCCTTTTGGTCAATGTCTTTTTCCAGATGCATTGCTAGTTGGTACTTGGTAATAATCCCTGAGTGCCAGAAAGGCTCATCCCTGGGAGTCATGTCCCACATCAGGTTGGGGGTGGGGGAAAGTAGTGTGAGTTTGACTTAGAGAAAGGCCACATTTGAACAACAAGGATAATCCCGCCCTATTTTGTTTACTTTGTTCTTACATTCTGAAAATACATGTATATAGCTAAAATTTTCATTGTCTGCCCCTTGTGCATCCAAGATTGTTTTGAAAAGTACATAGATCTTCTGAAACATATTTTCATACACATTATCTGAAGAGAGTTTCTCTATATGTAGCAAAGTGAAGCATTTCGGGAGGACTAACTCACAACATTTGCTAAAATGGCTCTTTTAAACAACTTGAGGCAAACTAACGGCATTTCCTTCATATCTTCCCAGAATACAAGTTTTCACTTAATCTATGATAGAGTTTAGAAGGACACAATGCTAAGATATGGGCTCTTAAAGGCCTTTGCAATTTTTATTCTTATAGATAAGCAATTTAGTCACTGCCCTATTCTTCCATGTGGGCTCTTCTAGCTGGTAATGGTCTTCTTATTTCAGAGAGAAGCAGTCAGGATCAGAAATTCCATCTGTTAATAGCACACAACCATCTTCATATGAATGAGTGTGCCCTAGGGTTGCCTTTCCTGCTAATGGATTGTTCTAAGACAAAACATGCTTGTCAAAGATTAGAGCTAACATTTTCAATAAAGGGGGAGAAAAACTTGAGTCTGTTACTACCTCTTCACAATGTTAAACATAGAGTTGAAAGGCTTAGAGTTGATGGGCCTTCATGAGCAACAAAATTTGAAGACTACCTCAGAAGATATGGTTGTTTCTGCGATTTTAGGTCACACTAAGGTATGAAAATGTCTTGGGAGTGCAAATAAGGTAACTTGATGATTTTTGCTTGCATCTGGCAGTTATGTTCTATATATCCAAGACTCTAGATATTTCAAGGGGCCTAGTGCAAAATGAAAATGTAGCAATCCATGTTCAAAAATTCTGATTTCCTAAGAAAAATAATTTCTGTATTTTCATGATAGTTTGTACTAATACAATGTGTTATTCATCAGTTTTGCTGTAGAAACAAGCCATTCAACACCCAAGATTTTATAAAACCATGTTTTTTCCTTGCTCATATGTTGTGAGGGCTGTGAATTGTCTGTAACTCTGTGCCAGAGTCTGCTGTGGATCTACTTTCCTTGCCTTCTTTATTCAAAATTCAATAGTGATATTTCCATAAAGAGATTTAAAATAAATATAGTAATAGAAAATTAGAGTTGGATTGCTTAAGAATCAGTAGTCAGTGAAGGCTTTTCTGAAAAGGTGATTTTGAAAGTCAACATCTGAAAGACAGGAAGGAGCCACCCTTATGAATACAGGGAAGAAATGCATTTCAGGCAGAGGAAATAATAAATTTAATAAATAAATAATAATAATAAATTTAATAAATAAATAATAATAACAAATTTAATAAATTAGGAACCAACTTGGAATGCATGGGTGGGAAGGAGTGGAATGAGAAGGATAAAAGATAAGGTAGAAGAGGTATTCCTTTTTTTTTTTTTTTTAATCTGGAATAAGGATTTTGGATCTTATGCTAATTGTGATGGAAAGCTATTGGATAGTTTTAAGCAGGTACATTGACAAGCAATATCATTTTGTTTTTTCTTAAAGATTTATTTTATTTATTTCTCTCCCAATCCCCTTTCCCCCCATTGTCTGCTCTCTGTGTCCATTCACTCTGTGTTCTTCTGTGTCTGCTTGTATTCTCATTAGGCAGCTCTGGGAACCGATCCTGGGACCTTCCAGAGTTAGAGAGGTGATTACTCTCTCATGCCACCTCAACTCCCTGTTCTGCTATGTTTTCTTATTTTCTCTCCTCCATGTCTCTTGTTGTGTCATCTTGCTGTGCCAGCTCTCTGCATCAGCCAGCACTCCTGCTCAGAGTAGCTTTCCCGCATGGGCTGGCATTCTGCATGGCCCAGCTTGCTGCATGGGCCAGCTTGTCCTCACCAGGAGGCCCTGGGCATCAAACCCTGGACCTCCTATATGGTAGATGGAAGCCCAGTTGGTTGAGCCACATCCATTTCCTGCATGCAATACCATTTTTAAAAGATCACTTTGGATGCTGGGTCATATCATGGATTCTAGTAGGGACAAATGGAAGGAAAACACTGAAAAGCAGGGAGAAAATCAGTAAGGAAGCTGTTGCAGTAGTCCACACTAGAGCGCATGGAGGTAGTGGCTCTAGAGCATACAAGTAGGTTGATCCTTGAAAAGGGTAAAGACATTTCATACATAATAACCAAGGGAGGACAATGTATATTGGTTGTTAATGGTTGTAGTAAGATGGGGGGTTGCCCTTATCAGTGAGATTTTGCTGAGTGTGGGGTGAAGGGCATTATGTAGGAATATATTGGAATTTTGAAGAAAGAAAGATAGGTATGAAATAGCTGTTAATATAGTATATATGTATGTATGTATATATATGTGTATGTATGTATGTATATGAAGAGAGAGAGAAGATATGAAATAGTTATTTGGAGAAGGAGAAAAAAAGAAGGTTTAGGGAAACATAGCAGAATTGCCAGGCATTGTTGAGGACTCATCTGAGATTTGTCATCAAGAATTTATAGTGAGATGAGTCGTTGGGTTTGTGTTTCTCATCTATCAATGTCCAGTTTTTCAAGAAGTGATGGATAGTTTAATCTAACTAAAGCTGGAGATTTTCCAGGCTAGTACAAAAAAGAAGGGAAAGATGAGAGAGTTAGGAAAATTTCAAAAGCAATGATTGCAATTACATTTTATATAATCTAAGAAAGGAAGGAAAGGATTTAAGGAGGGTGAATCATAGGGAGGAAATAGTAGGGACAATTGATTGGAATCTCAACTGAGTTTTTCAAAAGTGGAAAAAATGCTAGAGAGATGAACATGAAGGACAGGAGTTGTAGATCACGGAGCAAAAAGTTTGAAGCTGCAACTTTGTAGGTAATGTTGTGATTGATGATGACAATGTCTTAGGTATCACCAAAACAATAGATGGCAGAGGTGAGTGTATAAACACTACTATTGGCAATGAGAAAGTTTAGGAACTGAGAGACAAAAGTATTGAAATTTGGAAATTATGTTTAGTGGTAGAAAAGAAGATGATAAACCAGGAACTAAGGCCATCAGACCATGAAGGGAAGTGGTTAGGGGGGATTAGAAGGTTAAAGTAACCAAGGAGGGTAGCTTTTGGTAAAGTTTAATGGGAGGAGCTTTAAAGGAGCTGAGGATTTGGAGAAAATGAGAGTTTAGAAACATTTTGGAAGCAGGACAGGGAAGTGAAGAGAACACTGACTCACTCACTTCTAGATTCTGAGGCAAATAAAGTTTAAGAAAAGAAATAATCTCTCCTCTATAGTACTGCATAGAAAATAGTGATATTAGGGCAAGAAATTTAGGTAAATGGTTAAAGAAATACAGGGTTGTTACCAATTATAGATCTTGCATTCAAAAGATTTAGTGGAATGGTTTGGAAGTGGGAAAATCTTTGGGAAACTGGTTCCAAGAAATCAAGCATAGATAAGCTTGAGGATAGCATTCAGGTGTTGATAATTTTGAATGAATAGATGCTTTCCAGGTTTAGGTTTTGAGGGATTTGGATGATTGACAGTAAATGAAATGAATAGGGGTCTATGGAATGATAAGCAAACTATCTTTCTTTAGTTTCCAGCCTGTAGATTTCTAAAATGGGCAAACATTAGATTTTCTCCTGCCCATCCCACCCTCCCCAGCTCCATCATTTTGGAAAGCTCATCTGGTTCTACAGCATTCAATTATATGTCTAATTGCTTCCTAATGTGAAACTCAGAGTGCCTTCTGAGACTTCCTAATGGTCTTTCTGCATATTTTGGATAAAGTTTCTATTAAATGAGATGTATTTTCTAACATTCTAGATAATGCACCTAATCTTCATATCTGCCATGAAAGTATAAGTTCAAATGGCTGAAATCCTCCACATAATCAACCTGAACTCTGCTCTATCTTACATAATATCTTAACATAAAGACATTTAAAAGTGAATCAAGCAGCCAAATTCAATCCAACAGCTGAGTCTATTAAACACTTGCAGTTGAATTTCAGTAACTATCAATTTCCAACACACAGTGTTTCAATAAATTCCAGATGGTTTTCAATCTGTTTTCTTTGTAAAAATTATTTTAATTATATTCTAAAGATACAGAGAAATATAAAAAATAACATACAAAAGACACATGTATGGGTTTCTCTCTCAGATTTAGCAATTATTAACATTTTAAATGCCTTATTTACTTCTTTTTAATAAATTATTACAGATATGGCTAAATCTTTTCCGTTCTTTTTGTATCTCTTCTACCATTGTTCCTCCAAAAGAGTTTATTTGCAGAACATAGAGTCCAAATAAATTTGACTTATGATTTTCAATAATTTACATAAAATCATAACATATTGAATGAAAGGTAACTTGATTTTTTCACTTCATATGATATTTAAGATTTATTCATGTTTGGATATATTGACATGTTTCAATCGTAGAATTCTATTGTTTGAATAAATTGGAATTGGGTTTTCTATATTAGGGAGTTAGTAGGCTTACACTTTTTTTTGTTACAACAAAGCATCATTAAAAAAGATCACTGACCTCTCTTTTTAAGACCCACACTATCACCTACTCACATTTCTTTTCCAATACCCTTCACAGCAACTTCATATTCTTAAGGGTTTGAAGCATCTACTATACTCCTGGGTAAATCTTTTTCTTTATGATAGATTAGTGCTAAGTGAGGGAAACTTTCCTTTATGTGAAACTAAATTTTTCCTCTACCATAAAGTCTACACTTTCAAAGAGAATGTAGGAGATTGTCATTAGGATGTAGTGGGGATTTCTTAAAAGTTCAGAGTAAAAACCTTAAAGCAAAAAGTTAATGAAATTGACTACATAAAAACTAAGAATTTCTAATTCATCAAGGATACCATGAACAAAATTAGTAAATATATGACAAAATGGGAGAAAATATATTCACTGTTTAAATGTGACTAGTAAGTCCTGCAAATAAACAAGAAAAGCACAGAACTCCAAAGGAGAAATATGTTAAGTATACATTGACAATTTACACATAAAGAAACACAAATGTTAGCAAGTACAAGTACAGAAGAGATGCTCGAAATCAATAGTAATCAGCTAAATATAAACTTAAACTACAATGAGATGCCATTTTACCCCTGTTAGACTGATAAAAATTTAGAATGCTGGATAATATCAATATTGTTAGGGAGTATAGAATACTTCATTCATATTTGGTGGGAGGAGAAATGGGGGCAGCCCTTCTGGTGAGTAATTACGTACCACTTAGGCAAATAAGGCACGGACATACCCTTTAACAGTAATTATGTTCTTGCTGTATATATCCCAAGTAAGTGCTCATAAAGGCACATGCACAAAAGTGCTTATTGGGGCTTTATTCATGTTGGTGATGGTGGTGGAGGTGAGGGGGGGGTGGTGGGAGCAATTTTAGTGTCTGTACTAGAGGGCTGGATAGGTAAAGCATTGACAATACCTACTATTGAACATTATGCAGTTAAGAGCAACAGATTCGATGTATATGGAACATAGCAAATGAATGTTAGAAACATAAAGTTTGAAAACATTAAAAAGCAGAATTTTATATAATACAATACCACTTAACATACATTTTTTTCAACAACAAAGTTTCAAGAATATACACTTTAAAAAACAACAAAAAAGAATCATATTAAATATGATTGCCTATAGGACAGAGTAAGAGTGGGTTGTGTCATGGGGATAAATAGAATAAATGAATAGATAAATCAATATAAAGGATAAATGATGAAATAGTACCATAAACTGAGTAGTATAACTGACTCAACTTCTGTAGGTGAGGTTTCCCAAGTGGAGCAGAAATTTTAACTCTAAATATATCACATTTCTTGAACATTTCACATTTCTGTGAAATCAAAAGAATAAGTCTACTTCTTCCACACAAATGCCCTACCAATATTTGGCCTTCTCTGCTAGTTATACAACTACAATTGTTACTCCTACAGCATGTTTTCTAGACTTTACTATTCTGGAATTCTTCCTCTGCTGGTCCTATTTTTCAGCAGCTCCTTGGTTGTCTGACACCCAGTACCCAATACAATTTTCAGAGAATATCAGACCAGCAGGAATCTTCTGATGTGAACGTTTATATCTATTGAAGCAAGAGTTCTTGCTCTTTGGAGGTAATATCACACTGTTTATTCAACCCCCTTTATGGTTTTATTTTTATTTTATTATTATTTTATATATTCTAATTTCTTCAGTGTGAATCTTCTTTCCTTCACCTGCTTTTTCCATACCTTCTTCTATTCCTGTGCCAGACCACATACCAGGTTCTAGAGCTTTAGAAATGACTAAGGGGCAATCTCTGCACTGACTGTACTACAGGGGCTGTTTCTCTTGCAGGGATGTAGAAATTAGGTTTATTTGGCCTTAATTGTCTAATCTAGATTCTTATGTTCACTAAGGAGTGAAAGCAATATAATTTCTCACCCCTACTGCTATTTTTAGTCAGCCATTGTTCTGTAAAATCTCTATGAAATCAATAGACCTCTCTGAAGGGCCATTCTTCTAGATATGAGAATAAATTCATCTCCATTCCTTGTGAAAATGTTAAGATTTATCTCTGGAAAGTTAGCTGCCTAGAGAGGTCTTCTAAATCAGAAACTGTTGGATTTTTTGTTCTGTTTACTTTACTTGGTAAGAAAAGCAATTCTGTAAGGACTTAGAGAAAAAAATAAAGAAGATAAGTTATAATTTTGTGAATTGCTTAATTCAGGCCTTGAATTATAGATGCAGGAGCAAGAAAGTACTTTGGAGTTCAGCACTCCTACTTAAAAGATACGATGAATGGGCAGTCAACCATAATTTGCACATATTTTTCTTCCCCCAAAAGTCAATATTGTCTTCATGCAAAGAAGACATACACAAAAGCTTCTCCTAGCATGAAAATATACCTGGAACATAAATACATTTGGAACCCCCTGGTTTCCAATCTAAATTCCCTGAACTTCCCACTGGAAGTCAACTTTATCTCCTCCAGTCTCCAAGGAAGCAATGCCTTGCTGTATATTATAGATATTTAAAGCATTAGATCCCTGAATATCAAGCTCTCTTGACATTCAGCATTTTTGTTCTATCACTTCTTGCTTCCCACAGCTTTCCTTCCAAGTCCTTTCTCCATTGACTTCTTTTCCTTTGACTACACCAATTCTTAAAATAACCTTTGTTGATCCTGCATCTTCCTCTCCTTATAATCACCATCTTTTCTCTCCTTCTCTTCACAGCCTGCTCTTTGGTTTTCTAATGATTTCTTTTTTGTCCTAGTCATTCACAGCCCACTAATATCTTTACCAAAACTACTACATTGAAACAAATGGCTTTCATTAAGTCAACAAGGGCATCCCAGGTGCTAAATTCAATGAATATCCTTTAATCCTTATCTAAATTGATAGTATTCAACCCTGCTGTTAAATATTTCTCTCCTAAAATGTATTCTTCTATTGAGTTTAATAACACCTCTCCTTTTCCTGTTCTTTTCTTACCTGTTCCCTCTAAACCTCTATCACCAAATTTTCTTCCTCTGCCTATCCTTGGTATTCTTCGGAAGTCTTAGCTTGCCCTATACTCTTCTTAATTCTATTCCACTTAATAAATTTAATCATTATATATATATAAATGACCCCTGAATCTGTAAACTCAGATGTAGGGACATGAAATGCCTGCTTCCTCCACCCACTAGTTATTTGTATAGATTGCTGGAAAGGATGGGGTGGAATTGGCCAGCAATCCATCCTGGAAGCTGCTGCTACAGAACACACAGGACACTAGGCATAGTAATCTTTCACCTGTGTATGTGCTGCCCCTCACTGTTCTAGAGCCCACACGATTCCCCTCATATGTACGCACTCACTGTTAATCATTTACTAGGCTATGTGCACCCTCAAGCTGCTCTATGCATTAACTAGACACTCTCTTTGTGCTGTTTAACCCTATAGAATCTTTGTCTTGCCACTGTACAGCACTGTAGCTACCTGACCGGCTGTCATTGGGACATGTGAGAAAATTAAATGGCATGGCTGCTGCTGGCCTCCCCATGTGTTTTTTTTTTGGAAGATCAAAGTATTCAGGCGCCCTTCCCAGGCTCAACCTTCTGCATTATATTAGATATGACATTTTTCCATATTTTTAACTGCCTATTGGATATTTCCACCTGAGTGCTCCAAAGGAATATCAATTTCAGAATGTTCAAATTACCAATAAACCCCTGTGATTTTAAAACTGATTTTTACCGTAATTCCCATAAGAGTCATTGGTATTGTTCAGTACTCCAAAACCAAAATCTAGCAGTTACTCTTTTCACCCTATCTTCTCTTATGTAAATATTTGTCAGTCCTTGTATTTCCTAAATTTCTCTTTAATATATTTATTACTCCCCATTTCATGTCATATAAATCATATCTGTGATTACTGGGTGTAAAAACATATAGAGACATGCTAAATTCACAATTCTAATTGTCTCTGGATTACTATTTGGAAAATTTATTTATATTCAGTTTGTTTTGTTCCATTTAGGAAATTATGAAAGGGTGTTTGGAAACATGAATTGCTTTCTACTTCAGAAGCAGTTCTCCCTGCTTGTGTCTCTGAACACATTTTAGGATTGCTTCCAAGAGGGTGTAGCAATAGGGTGACAGGGGAGCTGCTGCCTGTTACAGAAGACCAACTTTCTCTTGGCTCTAAAATGCATGTTCTTGGAAACAATGGGCCGTTGTTCTGACACAGAAAATCCCAAACTATCATTTACTCAGATAAATACTATCCATGGCAGGGAGAAACTGTGAAAAAAAACCTAATTACAATTGTAGGGCTACATTCTGGAGACAATTAACACATCACAGGGGTGTATACATCAAATACCAGATGGGGTAATGTGAGCATCCTTGCAGTTTGAGGAAATGGTAAAAAGTCTTACGAGGGAGAAACTTTCACTTTAAATGGCTTTTCTTAAGGAGAAAGCTTAAGAGCAAAAACAAAAGATGGATATCAGCAGGCAAAATCAGATGGGACCTCTGAATGGATAACTTTAAGAGGTGGTAAGAAAAGAAAGATGAGAAGATCCCTGGTTTAGCCAAGTCTGGTTGTATCATACTTCATTTTACTAAAGTTTCAGCTAAAACAGTAGTAATGTTAGGAATTGGGCACTTATTTACGTTATATAAAATATTCTCATTTTTCCTCATATCCTCCCAGCAGCCTTGTAGATAAGGCAGATATTAGCTAAGCATGGATTCAAAGGGAGAAACAAAGTTTCAGAGAAATTAAATGCTTTGTACAGAGTCAAACATTTTATAAGTGACAGAACTGCAGCTCAATTTCAGACCCTCTGACTCCAAATTCCATGTTCTTGTTTTTTCTATTGAGTTATAGGACCTGAATTACAGTTCTCCTCTAGGCTTTGCACGCTAAGAGAAATTTTAGCCCCATAAATATTTCTCACTTTAAGGAACAGCAAAGGTCAGCTTACTCAGTGTATTCTGTTGATCTGACCTGTCAGCATATTGCCTCAGTGCTTCCAAACCAAGGAAGCTTGACCATAAATAAATAATATCCTAAACAAGACTTACCCGAGGATGGTTCCTCTGGAACTCTAATGATGCTGATGCAGCTAGTTATGAAAGAAGCTCCTACTCAGTTGCAATGAGGTCTTCATTTATTTCTATTAGGAAAATCTACATAATTTATTTTAAATAATTTATGCTTTATCAAAACCCACAGAAGCAGGACTGTCTACATGTTGTTCTGAAAAAGTTCACAGCAAATGTTTCTTTTTCTTTCTTTTTAAATAAGCCAATTATTTAATGTCTCTCTATGTTTTGGTCAAGAGACTATATGGACAGGTCCATATAGAATTTGATCCATCATTTTCCAGATGCTGCAAAATTATTTAGCAGTAAAATATCACTTTTTTTTTAGTAGTGCATATAATCCTGAAAGGGTCCTTGAAAGGCATGGTAAACAGTCCCCAGATTAAGATGGACCTTCAGGAGTACTGAACTTATTATATACACATTTTTACAATCAAGCACTGAGGGGTTTAGTTTCAGTTTCTCTGGCTAAGGTTCTGTTCCTCCATTTCAAATGCTATCCTTCACATACAATTCACCGTAGTTCCTCCCTTTGTTCTCTGCTCTACGCTCTCATACAGAATATATGCTTATTATTGTTTCTTATGGGCCTGTTCTTTTTCTCTAGGACATTGAATTAATTATGTTTGTGCCTTCCATAGTAACCAGACCATTGTCATGCAAATTTTTGATATTCAGTAGTGCCTATTGTGTGGGTAAAAATGAGAGATCTCATAATTCTAAAAGATATGACTTATTGCCTTGAATCTCAAGTAGTCTGATTTTGCTCTGATTTTAGTGGTGAGATTTATGAGAGATTAATGGTAATGATATTAGATACCTGCTTGACAGGGAAGGGCATTGTTTTTCACTCATTAATTCTTAGCCTTTGCACTTCCATTAGAGAGCACTGCACATCTCAAAAAGCAAGAATGAAAGGCAAAACTTATTATTTGATTGGTGCTGGCAAATTTATCTCCTGCAGCCCTCTTAATTAATAGCATGGCATCCTCTAGCAAATAAAATATTTACTTCCCAACCTCTCATATTGACTCACAACTTTGTGCTTTGGAATGCTACTAACTCTGGATGGCAGGTCCTTACCCTTCCTGTCTTCTCATTTTTCTACTACAAAACTCCAGCTCATATGCACCTTCTATGCGAAGTCCTCACTAATTCCGTAGAATTAAAGAGTTGGACCATCTTTAGTGCTGTTGGAGCACTCTGAAGGCACCTCCATTATAAAATTATTTCATTATGTTACACATTTTGATCTGCATACCTGTGTCCCCTCTTAATCTGTGAGTTTCTCTGAGAGAGAAATCACCATTTTCTTTCTCTCTGTAATACTAGGGTCTTATTTAGGGCATAGCAAACAATTCATACTCAGGAACTACTTAGTGAAGTAATGACCTCTGTTAACAGACAGAATTGAGCCCCGCATATGCAAAGTACCTTACTAGGCACTGACTCAAAATGACAAGACCAAGTGCTGTAAAATCTTACATAGGAGTGAGAAAAGGTGAGAAGGTAGAAAGAATAATTTAAGCAGGAACCTAAGCTGTGCCTCAAAAGATGACAATTAAAAGATGACAATTTCCATAGACACAGGGGTGGAGGTAGGGTGGAAGGCTCATTCCAGGCTGAAGGAAGAGCAAGATATTACAGGAAGCTTTCATGCACTGAACTAAAGGTAAACTCTATTAAATGTAAATAAAACTGCATGACTTTAAAAGAAACAATGCATAATGGATTAAAGTGAATTAAAACTGGAGACAACACTCAGAGTCCAAATGTGCCTACTGTAGTTTGAAATTAACTTTATGTACAAGAAATTCAGACAAGTTGTCAGAGAAAACTGAATAGCATTGAGCTGGCATGCTTTAGCCTCTCATTTAAAAAGTAGCTGAGTGTATGATTACCTGTTAGCACTAACTAATATGATTTATTATTCCCATAATTCAGGATCTCTATTAGAGCTTAATTTGAATATCTGCACTGGGAACTATGATGCATGCTTGACTCCACATTTCTTTTGAAAGCCTGTCTAAGGCGGATGCCTCTGTGAAAGGAAGGATAGAGCCTAATCCTTATTCTGCCTTTTAAGTTGGGATGGTGAGCACTGCCCTGGATTCCTAGAGAAGCCTAAGTCCATGCCAAGGCCAGGAGGCTTCATAAGATGTAGGTCAAGCTGTGCAGAGCAAAAAAGGAAAGACAACCCCGTTTGCTGTGTCAACTCCAGAATGCCATGCCTAAGTTCTTTCTTGACCACTGCATTAAAAAAAAAAAAAAGAAGAAGAAGAAAGAAAGAAAACAAAATAGGGAGACACTGTGGTGAGGTGACCTCTAACTCTTTTGCTGAAATACTTTCATTCAGAGCTTTCCATTAATGAAAGGAGACAGAGTTTGTTTGAAAGAGAAGACTGCACGTGCGTTGGGGGGAGTGGGTGAGGAGAGGCACGAGACATGTCTGATTAATCACACATGGATGTATCACAAATGATTGGCACACAGTATGACAGTGACTCAGTGGAGCAACTACAGAGAAGGTCCTGGAGCAGGGGTTTTTAAACTTTTTTGTTCCATGAATCCCTTACTAAGTCCACACTATATTGCGTATCATTTAATAAATATATCACATCCACACCAACACGTCCCCACAAGAATAATGTCTTTTTGAATTTCAATTCAAGCGCACAGACCCCTGGTTAAGAACTCCTGTCCTAGAGTTTCAAAATATTCTGCATATGGAGAATTGGATGAGTAGGTCAGGAATCAGAGGAGTGACTAAAGCGAGAGGTAGGACTAGAAAATACTGGAGCAAGGGCCAAGCAAAGGAACAGCAGCTAGAAACTGTTTGCCTGTTCTCAACTGCTTGGTCCAAGTACACTGAAGTGTGCCAATATTTGCTACCAATAACATTCCACAATTATTGAATGATTTATATTAAATAACAGATATTAGATAACTTTTTAAATAAAATCACTTTCAAACATTTGCATTCTAATAGGCTTTCTAGAATGGAAGAGAGTTTGTGTAGTTATACCTGGATTACTTCTCTTATCTATACAAAGGTGGAATCTGCAGGCCAGCAGCAACAGCACATGAGAACATGTTAAAAACGCAACTTCTTAGGTAGACCTAAAGAATCAGAAACTTCAGGAATGGAGCCCAGCAATCTATTCTAACAAGCCTTCAATGGTCCTGATGCACACTATAAAATTTGAGAACCACAGATCTACCAGTCTGTAGTAATGGCCTAAGGTAGACATATTCTTTTTTTTTCTTCCCATCTCCTTCCACATCCTGCAGTTTTTGCTGTGTCCATTTACTGTGTGATCTTCTGTATTTATTTCTCTTTTTGTCTTCTTGTCTTTCTCCTCTAGGATTCAGAGGGATTCGATCATGAGGACCTCTGAGATGGAGAGAGGTTTCTTTTCGAATGCGCCACCTCAGTTCCTGGTCTCCGCTGAGCTTCACTTTGACACTCTCCTTCGCCTCTCTTTTGTTGCATCATCATCTGCTGCGTAACTCACTTGTGTGGGCACTGGCTCACCACCTGGGCACTCACACAGGCACTCAGCTCACCACGTGGGCACCTGGCTCACAGTGCGGGCATTCAGTTCGCCAATGCTGGCACTTGCTTGTCATACAGGCATGCTTTCTCTTCTTTTTCACCAGGAAGCCCCAGGGATTAAACCCAGGTACTCTTCTATGGTAGGCAGAGGCCTTATCACTTGAGCCACATCTGCTTCCCTAGATGTATTCTTAATATGTGCATGTTTACAAAGTGCTATTATGAATTCTGCCAAAAATTAAAACTTCTAACGCTTTCAGTTTCATCTCTGAAAAAACTGATTTGCACTTCTTTTAAAACTCTGGATAAACCCAGGCAGATAACCTCTTTGGGTTAATAACGGAAGTCCACCATTCTTTTCTTTGCTGAAGTGAAGAGGAACAGAGCAATCAAGATTTTCTTGGACAGCTATCACACTAAAAACAAGAAAGACAGTTTGCCATTAATAACCCTGAAGGCATTGGACACCCAGATGTTAGAGTCAACACCTTAGTCAACTCTAGAAACACAGAACTTAGATGGCCACTGTAAGACATTGCTAAAAAATAACAGCTATACTTTTTATATGAAACTTCCAATTAAAAGTCTTAAAATGATTTTTTTAAATCAGAGTTTTTAAAAAATTATTTCAGACAAATCTGGGACTTACTTCAATGATAAAACCTGTTTTTTATTCCTTTCTAAGCAATGACATGAAGACAAAGTCTGATAATGAATACTGAAAAATACCGTGACCTGAAAATTTGAACTTGCAAGCATAACCCTGTGTTTGTGTGAGCAGTAATACCCAATAGCAAACACACTTAAAATGCCATAAAGGTTTTCTGTGGGGGGTACTGTGCTAAATGAAGTCAAAGGCTAAATGAATCTAGTCCCCAAGAGTTCCATATAATTGAAAAACCTGCAGTGTATCACTGCATTTAGAAAGTGGCTATATTTAAATTTGCTTTTTGAAACTCTCCTACTGTGTGCATATAAATCCCATTAAAGATCATAAATGTTGCACATAAAATCATTGAGAGACATGCAGCCCCCTAATGTTTCTTCTAATGAGCTGGCTCAGCAGGTAGGGACTAATAATTACATGGTGCAGAATCTCTATTCGATTGTTTCCTCAGTTCATGCCTACCTGGAAATTGCATAACATAGTCTACCTCTTGTGCTTGAAGAAGACAGGAATATTTTTGCAGACTGAAATTTAAACATGGAACTAAATTCCTAGCCCAGTAATGGTCAAAGAATATGAAGGAAGAATTCTTTCTAAAGGAAAAAACAAAAATTAAGTCAATATTCAAAATAAATTTAAACATACTTTAATAATAATAATACATGCCTTTTAATAACAGAAGAATGCAATGAAATCAAATTTGTGTAAAGCCATAGAGATACAACCAATCTAAATCTGTTGTTCTTTATCAGGAATATTCTGGAAATATTTCAATAAAGTCCACAAAATATTTTGTGTTTTCTCATCTAGAAATCCACTATCAATAATTCAAAAAAATAGAAATTATATGGACATATATGTATGTCGTGGTGGCACTTCTGCTGTATCTTCTTAATGCAGCCAAGCCATTTTCTATTCTATATATTCTTTGAAGTATGTGGAAAATCATGAGGAAAAGTGCCGTTAATTTTTCATAAATCGAACATGTATGTCATGAACATCCATACCAAGCACACAATATAAGCAGTACCTGAGAAGCCCCTTTCATTCCAGCATCTATATTACACAAGGTTAAAAACTGTCTTGACTTCCAACACAGATGAACGGTGCGTTTTCAACTTTTTATAAATAAGATCCTAGAAAATGTAATTTTTTACATTTGACTTCTTTTGCTCCACATTTTGTTTGTGACACTCATCATGTTGTTATATGTATTTGAGATTTGTCCTTTTCATGACTACCTAATATTCCATTAATGTGAGTGTGCAACCATGTCAACGGACATTTCAATAAAGAGTGCTACTCTGAGAATCGATGTACATTTTTAAAGTGCATATATATTTCTGTTGGATACATACCTAGGTATAGAATTCATGCAGATTATATGGAACAAAGAGTCAGCAAATTCTCCTATTTTTTCTTCTAAAAGCTTTATTGATTATATTTTACAGTTAAATCCATAACTTATGTAAATTTATATTTATATATGATATGTGATTGGTGTTACATACAATTATTTTACACATGACTGTTCATTTGCAAATCTTTTTGTTCACATTTCCATATAAATTTTCAAATCAGTTTTTAATCCCCTCTCTCTTAAAAAAATAACTTCTGGGATTCTGATTGTAGCATTTTTATTATATAGATGAATTTTGGGTGATTTGGCAATTTATACATTGTATCTTCCAATCCAAGAATGTGGTATTTCACTATATTTCTTAAGGTCTTTTTTCATCTTTGTCAATACAATTTTATAGTGTTCTGATAAGTCTTTCATATTCTTTTTTAGGTGTATTACAAAGTATTATTTATGCTACTATAAATGGATTCATTTTAAAATTTCATTTTCTATTTGCTTGTTGCCTCTATATTTTAACACAGTTAACTTTATAGACTTTAGGCCAGCCACTTAACTACATTCACTTTTTAATTCTATTACACAGTTTTTATATTTTTTTAGATCTCTAGATGCAAAATCATGTCATCTTCAAATAGTGACAATTATTTTCTTCTTTTCTATGTTTATGCCTTTATTTCTTTTTCTAGTCATAATATCTAAGATCTCCAGTAAACTGTTGAAAAACAATACTTGTAGCAGGCACTATCATCTCAGGAGAAAAGATTTCAAAACTTAGCATAATGTTGGGTTTATGCTATTAATAAAATTTCCTTTATCAAATTTAAGAAATTGCCTTTTACTTTTGCCAAAATGTATTTAACAGGACTATACATTGTTTATTCAATTAATATGTGGTATTTGGGAGGTGGACTTGGCCCAGTGGTTAGGGCATCCGTCTACCACATGGGAGGTCGGCGGTTCAAACCCTGGGCCTCCATGACCTGTGTGGAGCTGGCCCATGCGCAGTGCTGATGCGCGCAAGGAGTGCCGTGCCACGCAGGGGTGTCCCCCGCATAGGGGAGCCCCACGTGTGCGGCGGCTTGCTCAGTCGGTAGAGGTGGGGTCTGGCTGCGGACGAGGGGTCGGTCCAGCTCTGGACGAGGGGTCGGTCCCGCTTGGGACAAGGGGTCAGTCCCACTTGGGACGAGGGGTCGGTCCGGCAGCAGACGAGGGATCGGTCTCACAAGGGGTTGCGCGGTTCGGCTGACGGGGTCGCCCGGCGAAGCCGGCGACGAAGGGGTCGCCCGGAGAAGCAGGCGACGAAGGGGTCGCCCGGAGAAGCAGGCGACGAACTGGGGACAAGGGAGGCCAGGCCCTTGTCGGGGGCTCTCAGGACTGGAGGGCGCACGGCAGAAGAACTACCGCGGAGACAAGGTAAACACGCAAGTCCACTTTACTGAGGGAGAGGCAACAGTTTTATAGGGGCTGGGGAAGGCTGATTGGTCGAAGCCACGCCCTGTTCTGATTGGTTGCCGGCGAAAGGTCAGTGGGCGGTACTGGACGGGGGAGGGGTGGTGGTTAGGGATTGGCTGTCGCTGTTGCTGGGGGAAGGGGCAGGGTTTAGGAACTGGTGGCTGCTGTTGCTGGGGTGGAGGGCAGACTTGAGTTTCCCGCCCACGCCTGGCTGTTGCTGCTGTCGGGGGAGGGGAAAAGGGCGGGCTGGATTTTTCCGCCCACGCCTGGCTGTTGCTGCTGTCGGGGGAGGGGAAAAGGGCGGGCTGGATTTTTCCGCCCACGCCTGGCTGTTGCTGCTGTCGGGGGAGGGGAAAAGGGCGGGCTGGATTTTTCTGCCCACGCCTGGCTATTGCTGCTGTCGGGGGAGGGGAAAAGGGCGGGCTGGATTTTTCCGCCCACGCCTGGCTGTTGTTGCTGTCGGGGGAGGGGAAAAGGGCGGGCTGGATTTTTCCGCCCACGCCTGGCTGTTGCTGCTGTCGGGGGAGGGGAAAAGGGCGGGCTGGATTTTTCCGCCCACGCCTGGCTGTTGCTGCTGTCGGGGGAGGGGAAAAGGGCAGACTGGAATTTTCCGCCCTGCGCCTGCGCAGGGAGAAAGAAGAAGAAGGGTGCTGCCCCACAGGCATCGGGTGGCGCCATCCGGGAGGAGGGGCGGCCGCGGAAGCATGGCTGCCGAGAAGGGGAGACCCGAGGGCACTCTGCGCCCATGCCGAGCTTCCTTCAGGGGTGGCAGTGAGTCCGACCAGCCACCCTATTATGGGGGCAGCGGCTTGGCCTGCCGCGGCTGCTCCCCCGCCAGGCCAGCAAACCACACTTCAGCCCGAGGGGTGACCGCATTTCCCCCTTCTTTTCAAATAAGGGCCAGGATGGCAGCAGCAACAAGTAGCTGAGGCCCAAGAGGCAGTAAGCAATGAGGGAAGCGGAGCTGAAGAGGGAGGTGAGTATGACGGGGATACAAATGTACAATTTGGGGGGCGGTATCTTGCCGTTGCAAGCAAGGGTGGCCAATGTCCAATTCTCGTTGATCTCGGTGGCTATAAGGTCTATCTGTTGTTAAAAGTCCCGAATGACAGCGCGTTACAGGTAGTTGATCTCTTCTTGGCGGCGAAGAGCGGTAGAGGCAGACTGTGTGATGGTCTGGAGGATCGCAGCTGTGAGGACAAGTCACGTCAGGGCACCAGCGACGGTGGTGGCGGCAGCGTCGGGAGTGGTGGAGACGTAGGCGAGGACAATAAGAAGGCCAAAGTCTTCACGGGTGCGAGAGAGGCTGATGTTAATGGGGCGGGCCGACATGGGGCGGCCCAATCTGCAATGCAGTAGGGGTTCAAGCGAAAAAAGGAGGGGGGCGGGGGACGAGAAAGGACGCTTTGGATGGCTGAGAAGAGGAGTGAGGTCGAGACAGGAGGAAGCTCCGCAGAAGTATGGGGAGGCAAGAGCAGAAGCGTTATTGGATGCTAGAAAGCAGGCCGCAGGCCGGGGAAAGCAGGTTGCGGGCCGTTTAGCAGGGCTGGAGCTGCTTGAGAGCGATGGCGGCATGGGGGGCCGTGGTTACAGAAGACTTGGGGCTGTTTTAGAGAGATCTTACACCGGTGAGTGTCTAGGAGACCGGCGAGGGCCCGAACTTGTGGGGCTTGCTTAGCAGATAGGATGTTACCCATCGCTAATGGCCTTTTGGAGCCGATAAGAAAAGGGGCCCTTACCTTGAGAGCGCGGCGATGGGAGCCGAGGTGCGCGGTGAGACGAGGGGTCGGAGCCGGTGGGACTCCGACGGTGGTCGCGGGCCAAAGGAAGGCCCCGACGAGGGGAGGGCGGAACGACGAGCAGTGGAGCAAGGCAAAGGGGAGCAAGCGCAGAGGGGAGGAGGCAGAGGTGAAGGCAGGGGTGGAGGTGCTCAGGCACGCGCTCCTGAGAGTTTTATTGGCGCCTCTTAATCATAGCGGGTCGGTATAAGCCCCCGACATGGAAGGAGAAAGCCATCCAGCGATTCTCCCAGACCGCCATGGATCATATGAGGTCACCAAGGTTCAGGAGCAGCAATGCAGAGCGAAAAGAGAGGGGTGAGAAGAGAGGAGGGCGTAGGGCTGTGGTAGGGTTACTTCAGACGTGCAAGCACACGCTCCCGAGAAATCCAAGGCTCCTCTTAATCATAGCGGGTCGGTATAAGCCCCCAACATGGAAGGAGAAAGCCATCCAGCGATTCTCCCAGACCGCCGTGGATCGTATGAGGTAGCCAAGGCTCAGGTAGCAGCAATGTTGCACGAGAGAAGTCCCAAGGTGAGAAGAGAGGAGGGGGTAGGGCTGTGGTAGGATTACTTCAGACGTGCAAGCGCACGCTCCCGAGAAATCCAAGACTCCTCTTAATCATAGCAGGTCGGTATAAGCCCCCGACATGGAAGGAGAAAGCCATCCAGCGATTCTCCCAGACCGCCGTGGATCATATGAGGTAGCCAAGGCTCAGGTAGCAGCAATGTTGCACGAGAGAAGTCCCAAGGTGAGAAGAGAGGAGGGGGTAGGGCTGTGGTAGGATTACTTCAGACGTGCAAGCGCACGCTCCCGAGAAATCCAAGGCTCCTCTTAATCATAGCGGGTCGGTATAAGCCCCCGACATGGAAGGAGAAAGCCATCCAGCGATTCTCCCAGACCGCCGTGGATCGTATGAGGTAGCCAAGGCTCAGGTAGCAGCAATGTTGCACGAGAGAAGTCCCAAGGTGAGAAGAGAGGAGGGGGGGGGCTGAGGTAGGATTACTTCAGACGTGCAAGCGCACGCTCCTGAGAAATCCAAGGCTCCTCTTAATCATAGCGGGTCGGTATAAGCCCCCGACATGGAAGGAGAAAGCCATCCAGCGATTCTCCCAGACCGCCGTGGATCGTATGAGGTAGCCAAGGCTCAGGTAGCAGCAATGTTGCACGAGAGAAGTCCCACGGTGAGAAGAGAGGAGGGGGGGGCCGCCAGGTTATGGAGTGAGGCTGTGGTGGGGTTGCCTTGCCCCACGTTGGGCGCCAACTGCGGCGGCTTGCTCAGTCGGTAGAGGTGGGGTCTGGCTGCGGACGAGGGGTCGGTCCAGCTCTGGACGAGGGGTCGGTCCCGCTTGGGACAAGGGGTCAGTCCCACTTGGGACGAGGGGTCGGTCCGGCAGCAGACGAGGGATCGGTCTCACAAGGGGTTGCGCGGTTCGGCTGACGGGGTCGCCCGGCGAAGCCAGCGACGAAGGGGTCGCCCGGAGAAGCAGGCGACGAAGGGGTCGCCCGGAGAAGCAGGCGACGAACTGGGGACAAGGGAGGCCAGGCCCTTGTCGGGGGCTCTCAGGACTGGAGGGCGCACGGCAGAAGAACTACCGCAGAGACAAGGTAAACACGCAAGTCCACTTTACTGAGGGAGAGGCAACAGTTTTATAGGGGCTGGGGAAGGCTGATTGGTCGAAGCCACGCCCTGTTCTGATTGGTTGCCGGCGAAAGGTCAGTGGGCGGTACTGGACGGGGGAGGGGTGGTGGTTAGGGATTGGCTGTCGCTGTTGCTGGGGGAAGGGGCAGGGTTTAGGAATTGGTGGCTGCTGTTGCTGGGGTGGAGGGCAGACTTGAGTTTCCCGCCCACGCCTGGCTGTTGCTGCTGTCGGGGGAGGGGAAAAGGGCGGGCTGGATTTTTCCGCCCACGCCTGGCTGTTGCTGCTGTCGGGGGAGGGGAAAAGGGCAGACTGGAATTTTCCGCCCTGCGCCTGCGCAGGGAGAAAGAAGAAGAAGGGTGCTGCCCCACAGGCATCGGGTGGCGCCATCCGGGAGGAGGGGCGGCCGCGGAAGCATGGCTGCCGAGAAGGGGAGACCCGAGGGCACTCTGCGCCCATGCCGAGCTTCCTTCAGGGGTGGCAGTGAGTCCGACCAGCCACCCTATTATGGGGGCAGCGGCTTGGCCTGCCGCGGCTGCTCCCCCGCCAGGCCAGCAAACCACACTTCAGCCCGAGGGGTGACCGCACACGTGCAAGGTGTGTGCCCCGTAAGGAGAGCCGCCGGGGGCAAAAGTGCAGCCTGCCCAGGAATGGTGCCGCACAACAAGATGATGCAACGAAAAGAAACACAGATTCCCATGCCGCTGATAACAACAGAAGCAGACAAAGAAGACTCAGCAAATAGACATAGAGAACAGACAACGGGGGGGGGGGAGGGGAAGGGGAGAAAAATGAATAAATAAATAAATCTTAAAAAATACATACGTGGTATTTGGGAGAATGAAATATGTGGTATGTTTTAGGTTACTAAAGGCTGCCAAGGCAATATACCAGAAATGGGCTGGCTCTTAGAGTGGGGATTCATTAATTTACAAGTTTACAGTTCTGAGGCTGAGAAAAATGTCCAAATCAAGGCATCAGGTGAAGCTCTCTCCCTGAAGACTTGCCTGCCATTGATTCTAGACTCCTATTACATGGCAGCATCTGCTTCTCCTCCAGGATCCATTGCTTTCAGCATCTGGCTGCTCTTTTCCAGGTTCCATTGATTTCAAGTTCTTTTTCTCATGGTTTTCTCTCTCGGCTTCTGTAGGTTCCTCTCTGAGCTCCTGGGTCTTTTTTCTCTGTATAATCATCCTGTTTACAAAGGACTTCAGTAAAATGATTAAGTCCCAACCTGTGTCATGTCTTACTGAAGTAATCTAATTAAAGACCCTTCAGTGAAGTGATTTAATCAAGAGGTCCTCCCACCTACAATAGGTTCACACCCATAGGATTGGATTAATTTAAAAATATAAATTTTGCAGGGTCCATAAAAGCCTCAGCTACCAATGGTATAACATAGCCTTTGACAGATGTCAAATCTGTAGGAAAAAAGAAAAATTAAAGTGAACAAAATTTACGAATTTATGACATTATGAAGGTAAGAATTTTTCTAGTATAATATTTTATTGTCAATATCTCTTAGCATCCTTAAGAACAAGTATTCCTCCTTATTCCTGTTAGGTATAATTTTTAAAACACTTTAATTGTGCTAGAAATGGTATTTTACTCATGACTTTTCTAATTCTTATTATTGAAATATTTAAAATAGCTTCCAAAATGCTTAGTTTGGTAAGCATTGAAATAAGGATACTCACTATGTTTTCAATAGAATAAAACAGCAAAATTTATTTTCCCTACAAATGTGACAAATAAATCTACTTGAAGAAGGTAAAGGAAGTTTTGTGAAAGAAATTTAGTGAAACTTTCTGAACTCATGGAAACAAAATACTTGCACTTTATACATATTTTTAAAATTGACTAAACAAGCAAACTGTATATTGTTGCATCACAGATATATACTAAATTAATTATTACATGCAAGTTAGGATTTTTCTTCTGTAAGGTATTTCACCAGAATATAAACTTCCATATTGGTTTATTTTTATGTACTTTATAATCTATCATTTAAAGAAAATGACTTGAATTTCAATGAAATTCTAATTTGCTGTGACCTTACCCTGGTGATTTTCAAAATTACATTGGCTTCATGCCAGTCTAAAACTGCTCATTAAGTGACAGACTTTCCTGATCAGCAGCACTAAGAGTAAAATGAATCATTTCTTAGTAATTTTAGATTATGGAGGGACTACAGATCTTTATGTAGTCAAGATTCCTTCAATTTTTCTAATTTTATAGATGAAGTAACAAAAGATAAGAGGGACTGACTGACTTCTACCAGGTTCCAAAACTCATAAAAATGTTAATGTAAATTATTAAATTGATAGCATTGAGATTTTATTTCCAAAAGCCTACAACATAGTAGAGTGAGGAGGTTCGTTTGGCTTTAAGTTATAAAATTTGAGAATTCCTATATTTAGAGTTAAATAATGGTGTGAAAGCTTACTGCAATCCCAGATGTAGGACTTGAACTATTGGGTCTTGTGACCTTTGACTTTTCACATGGCATTGTGCTTCATTTCCCTTTGTCTTAGTTTGTTAGGGTTGCTATGACAAATAGTGCACAGTGGGTTGGCTTAAACAATGGGAATTTATCATCTCATAGTTTAGTTTTGGAGGCTAGAAGTCCAACATCAACGTATTAGCAGGACTTGCTTTCTTCCAGACTCTGTAGCATTCCGGCAATTCTCTGTAATGTAGCAATATTATATGGCTGGCCTGACAGCTGATAAAAATTAGGGTACTCTAAAAATTTCCCTACTATATATATCCCTAAGGAATATATATATATATATATATATATATATATATATATATATATATATATATCCCTAAGGAATATTACCCATAAGAGTTTTCATGGAGAGAAAGTATGACCCAAGAAAGTTAGCCCACTTAAACAGTTATTAATATAGGAAAAAATAAAACTTTTAAGCATACAAAATCCTGAAATATAATTTTCTCCAAATGCTTCCAGCAGAAACTACTAAAACAGAACATAACTAATGCAGAATAGAAATAAAAGCAACAAGATTTTAAAAGAAAACAACTAATGGTGAGCAGTGAAGGCATTCAACCAAAAGATGAGGGCTTGAACAACTATTGGAGTTAAAAGTATACATAATTACATGTAAATATAGTTATTAATATTTGAGAAAGGGTTTAAGGACAAGTTGGAAGATAATGTAAATTCTCTGATTTCCTTCCTTTTTATAGATAAGATTCAAAAGATATCTATTAATATAAGTATGTTTGTAAGTAAGCACAATGGGCTCAAAAGATATTTATTTAAGTCATATTTATAGGTAAATACTAGAAAAACTGAAAATGCATATATATGTGCACACATACATACATAAAATCAATTACAATTGTGTGACAGAAAGGAAAGATAGGAAGAAGGGAATATGGAAGGAAATGATGGATCTTAAACATTTTGAAACAAATTATAAAATCCAAATATCTATGGCCTATTTCTATTCTATTTTAATATAATGACATAATTATAAAATCTTTCTAGTTTATCTTCTTCTCTTAATTAGCTTTAACAAAATATCCATTCCCATGTTAACAGAAGTGTATTGACTCTGTGACAGCATGTCTTTTACTTATGTAGAGTTCAAGGATGTACTGTCCTAACTTGATTAGGGAAAAAAGGAATCTTGAAATTTTAATTATTTAGACAAAAATGATGGTTTTTAAGGAGGAGAATGAATTTTGATGGGATATAAGATAATCAGTAGATCAAACATTAATAAGTATTTGAATATTTTAGTACATATTAAAATGGAATATTTCTTTCTGCTATTTCTCCACATTGAACAGGATAGTCAGTTGATTTAGTACTGAAAAGTTTTTCCTATTGAAGTAGTGTCTGACATTCTCCATGAAGCAGGACTTTGTGTTGTACGATTACAGTTAGAGAAATATTCCAAAAAAGTGTCACATAATCAATTTATTCTTACATATTTCTCCACACTGCTCTTCCTTACCCAATGTAGTGGCTTAGAATTATGTACCCCAGAAAACCATTGTTCTTAATCTTAATCAATTCCCATGGATGTGAATCCATCATAAATAAGACCTTTCGATGGGTTACCTCAGTTAAGATGTGATGGGTTTGAATCCTACTACTGGATCCTATTACTGGAAACCTTATAGAGAAGGCCATAGAATGAGAAGTCACAGGAAACAGCCAGAAGCCAGAAGGCAACAGAACCTGGGAGAAAGAAGACACAGCCATGTATATTTCCATGGGTGAAAAAGCCAAGGAACACCAAAGATTACCAGACAACTAGAAGATACTGACCCCAGGAGGAAGAAAGCATTGTACCACGCAAGGGTGTCCCCTATGTAGGGGAGCCCCACGTGCAAGGAGTGTGCCCTATAAGGAGAGCCGCCCAGTGCAAAAGAAAGTGCAGCCTGCCCAGGACACACACGGAGAGCTGACACAACAAGATGACACAACAAAAAGAAACACAGATTCCCGGTGCTGCTGATAAGGATAGAAGCAGTCACAGAAAAACATACAGTGAATGGACACATAGAGCAGACAAATGGGGGGTAGGGGGGTGAAAGGGAGAGAAATAAATTAAAAATTAAAAAAAAAAACTTTAAAAATAATAATAAATTGCTACTGTTAAGCAAACCAATGTGCTTGTTTTAGCAGCTAGAAAACTACTAATACCTATTATTTGAGTAATTTGAATGTGGGCACTGTTTAGACTCTCCTCAAACAGAATCATGTTCAAATGATCATAGTCAAGTACCAGAAGAAGATGGAAGTCTTTCAGTAGAACCTACTATCAAAGTTATATGAAGTCCAAATTCATGACTATAAAACATAAACTTTCAACTTTATTTATCTTCAGACACTCTGGTGATTCTTCAAGCAATGTCTGAATGTTCCATTAAATAATATATCTGGGAAGTGGATTTGGCTCAACAAATAGAGTGTCCGCCTACCACATGGGAGGTCCAATGTTCATACCCAGGGCCTCCTGACTCATGTGGTGAGCTGGCCCACGCGCAGTGCTGATGCCTGCAAGGAGTGCAGTGCCACGCAGGGGTGTCCCCACATAGGGGAGCCCCGTGTGCCTCATAAGGACTGCCACCCAGTGCGAAAAATGTGCAGACTGCCCAGGAGTGGTGCTGCACACATGGAGAGCTGACGTAGCAAGATGACACAACAAAAAGAGACACAGATTCCATGTGCCACTGACAAGAATACAAGCAGACACAGAAGAACACACAGCAAATGGACACAGACAGCAGACAACTGGGGTGGGGCAGGGAAAGGGAGAGAAAATTTAAAAAAATAAAATAAAATAATATATCTGAGGTCCGTTATTTTTAACTAATTTTCTAAGAACCTAATCATAATCAAAAGTGATAAAAATAGATTACTTTGACCATTTTTGTTTACTTAACATCAGTCATGTCATGTTAAGCAAAGACAAAGATCTTTGGAATCTCTGAACCTGATAATCTCTATCTGTATAGCATTCCCTCTTAGATAATCCATTGTGGTTCATCATACATAGTACATAGGATTTGAAACATTTCTCCAAAAAAGATAAGCACATTAAAAGATGTTCAAAATCATTAGTCATTAAAGAAATGCAAATTAAAACTACAACTTGTTATCACTTCATACCCACTAGGATGATTATAATAAAAAAGATGAACAATAACAAATGTTGGCAAGGATGTGAGAAATCAGAATCCTCATACATTGTTAGTGCCTGTGGTCATTTGAAGCTTTTGTGGATCTCAAAAAATCCTGTTCTTAAAACTAATCCATTCCTGGATGTATAAACCTATTGTAAGTGGGACCTATTGATTATATTACTTCAATTGAGGGCCTTGATTAGATTGCAGGACCCAGAGAGGGTCTTAATCCTCTTCCTGGAGTCCTAAATAAACAGAGGAATAAAAATACAGATACAGAAAAAGTCACAGAGATAGAGAGAAGTCTCCAGAAGTTCAAATCAATGAACCCAGAAGAGAGAACACCCATAGTCAGAGCAGCCTTGAAGCTGAAAGCAACAACGCTGGAGGAGGGGGAAGAAAGGAGCATGCAGCACCATGTACCTGGTCACCCACAGCGGCAGCTCGAGAAGAAAGAATCTCTTGATGCCTTGATTTGGACACTTTCATGGCCTCAGAACTGTAAGCTTGTAAGTTAATAAATCCCCATTGTAAAATCCAGCCCATTTCTGGTATACTGCTCCCGGTAGCTTTTAACAGACTAAAACAGTGAGACTGTAAAATGTCACAGCCACCTTGGAAAACGGTTTAGTAGTTCTTCAAAAAGTTAAACAGAGTTGTATGACTCAGCAATTCTACACCTCAGTATATGCCCAAGATAACTAAAAACATGTTCACACAAAAACTTGTACATAATTGTCCATAGCACCATTATTCATAATAACCCCAAAGTGGAAACAACCCACATATCCATCAACTGATAAACATATAAACGAAGTGTAGTATAAACATTCAATGGAATATTATTCAGTCATAAAAGGGAAAGTACTGATAAAGCAACGTGGATGGACCTTGAAAATACTATGCTATATTAAATAAGCTAAATAAGAAAATTCACATATTATTTTTTCCATTGGTATGAAATGTCCAGAATTGGCAAATCTTTATAGACAGAGAGCACATTAGTGGTTTCAAGGGCTAGGAGAAGGGATAAATGTAAAGAATCTGCTAATGGCTATGGAGGTTCTTGGGGGGATAATGAAATAATTCTGAAATTAGATAGTGGTATCTAACAAAGTTGCACAACTTTGTGAGTACAAAAAGCCACTGACCTGTACATTTTAAAGGTGTGAATATTTATATATGAGAATGATATCTCAATAAAAAGTTAAAAACACATAAAAAGGTAATTTGAGAAATCTGCAAGTACATGAAATTACAACAGAAACCAATCAATATAATCTAAGAAATAATGAAAATATATGAAAAAAAATCCATGTAAACAACACACCTAACCCATAAAATCTCTATGCTGAAGCAGAGGTGGTAAGTAAACTTTATAATTCAGGAGCCTTATTGCATGTTTCTTCTGAAAAGGGAGTGAATCCCTAATTCTGCTTCATTTTGGCAGGAAGTCCCAATGAACTAAAATTGCTGTAGAAATAGAAGTTATTGAACTTTTATATTAATGTTCATTATATTTTCAATCTTTGGCAAATAAATAGTGGGATTAGATTTTCACTGAAGCCAACTAAAAAAATGTTTATTCTCATTTTCAAAATCATTGAAATTGGGAACATTCAGCTAAGTAGTAAGAACAAATCAGATTATGGCCAATTAAATTTTTAAGGCTCTCTACAAAGCCATCCTTCTGCAACAATTTAATTTTTGTGATGCCCTAAATTAGCTGTGGCATGAAGGTTCCATAGCAATTTATGCTAGATTTTCCAGTATGCCTATGGGTTGCATGGGGCTAGGACACTAGCTTGCAGCCCTCTGACCTAGTAAGTAATGTTGTCAATCCCCTTGAACAAGAGTGTCCAGACTGTGACATTGTGGAAAACTTGAAATATTTCTTATTGTACTTCCTTCTACTTACCTATGCATTTAAGACAATTCAATCTCCACATTGGTACCTAAATTTTCTTTCTGAAATACAAATTTGATCATTGCAGAACACATAAAATACAGAGAAGGTTATTGGCTGTACTTGTTTTCAGTTCCTACCTCAGTAGATTCCTCAGCTCCTGGCTCCCTCTCCTCTGAAGGGTGTCTCTTCTTCCTTTTTACCCATCCAGGCTTGAGGCTAGCTTCCCTGCTTCTGAAGCCCTGGGGTAAGCTGGTCTGGCAAGCAAAATGATAACCTATGGGCAAAGGAGCTGCCTTAAACCCTAGTTCTCTGGTTCTATCTCTTTATTGAAGTCATGACTTTTTGTCTCATGGAGACAGTAAATTCTAACATTCTTGAAATTACTAGGAAGAAAACTGCTTAGGCTTCTAGGCCAGATAAAGGAAACTATCTGTGATATAGGTGAGCTTATTAGTGTACTGGACTATGAAGTCCAAACCCTAACTAATAAGAAAATGTATACTTACTGGCTTTTGTTTCCTTTGTGCATTTCTTGCCTTCACAGACCTTAAGGGGGTAGGGCTGAATACACGTAATCCTAGCACTCCTTCCTTAATAGTGTTTAAATGCTTAGGTTCATCATAACAGTGTATCCTAACTTCACTCAGCCTCTAACACATGTGCTTTAGAAATACTGTGCGGTAATGTTCTTCCTCTCCTTCATCCAGCTGGAAAACTCCTCCTCCTTCTTCAATGTAACTTTCTCCCAGAAGCCTTCCAGGAAAAATTAATGGTTTTTCAGCAGCCTATACAAAGCTAAATTTTAACTTTCATTAAATTATATTTTAACTATTTGCTTACACAGCAGTCTGCTGCACTTCAGATTCCTTGAAAGAATGGAGCCATATACATACCATCCTGGTGAACTTTACACAGCACACAGTTAGAACATGTTATCAAATGACTGCATTCTAAGTAGTTTTGATTAAAGTGAAAATATAAGAAAGAAAAAAAAACAGTTGATTGAATGCTTGAGGTTTATTTAGCCCAACTTTTATGCATAGCATTGCAACCAGGGATGTGAAGAGATAAAAGGGACAGACTTCATAAAATCCAAACTTTCAGTTTGCTTGTCAAGATCCATCCCCCTTTTAATTGGAAAGCCCATCTCCCACTACTCCCTTATATGTAAGCCATATGAGAGTATTTTCCTTTTCTGTAAGTGCCCCAACATGTTGGCTCTGCAGTTTTATTTGTGCTTTGTCTTAAAATGACAAAATCTTATGCACATTAAGGCATCTCAAAAGTCTCTGAACCTCGTAATTTTCTAATTGCCCCAACTCCACATCCAGTGAATGAGTATCATTTACATTTCATCCAAATAATGCATTGCTTTTAAATGCTCTAAAATATTTTCCTCACTTTGCTTTGTACTATGGTACTTGGTAGTGCCCACTCTGGAAACACACACACACAAGTCACACATGTATACATGTTAAGTTGTCTACTAGAGAGTGAATCCTAGGGTAAGACTGTTCTCATTTCATATTTGCATTCCTTAGTGGCTCAAGGAAATAGAAAGCATTATGCTATTTTTTTGGCAAAATTTAACGCAAAGTAAAATAAAAATTGGTTATGTAGTCATGAGTGAGTCATTTTTTCCCCTTTGTAAGGTTTATTCTTATTTGCAAATTAATAATAATCAGTTAAATTTCTTTAAATACCTTTTCAGTTTCTAATCTGCTAAGTCTTAAATATATTCATTAAATGTAAGAAACATTGTACATCTTTTCTTTTTATATATAGTATAGTATATATATAGTATAGTAGATTCACCTCCATATTATTTGAAAGAATCATTGTTTTTCCTATGAATGGACTTGCCTTGTAAATATAAACTATTATTTTCAGCACTCAACTAAAGACTCTTAGTAATGTGAACATTTGTATGGCAGGAATAAATCAGAGCATAGATTGAAACAAATAGACACAAACAGATTATGTTTATGAATAATTCCATGCTAATAATGCTTACAGCAAAAAAGTGGACTCTTTCTCATGCTTCTTTTAGTTTCAGTAGCATGATTTGTCACTGATTCCTCTGGCATTAATATCTTAAATAATCCTTCTTTTTCCCTAAATGGGAAAATGAGAAATTTTGTTCAGGCTATGAGTCTAGGAATAATAGAAAAAGCCACAAATAAATTATTTCAGTCCCATTTCTGTTGCTAAGTTGGTCTGTGACCTTGAGAATATTTTTCTAATGCCCTGACTTTTCCACTTGTACAGTGTTACTCTTTCAGTCTCTAAATATTAGATTTAGTTATGTTATGCAAAGAAGATTGAGACATCATAATGGAAAATATGTTTTTAAAGTCACTGTTAATTCAGACAAGAGTTGTGCCCATAAATAAACTTGTGTATTTCTTATTCTGAGCAACATTAATAATAAGACATGAATCACTTCTCATCATTGCCATTTCCATGCTCTTAAATCTGCATTTCCAAACTCTGAAAATGATCAAGTTCAACAGCTGTCTTTGCTATCCCCCAAAATCATCTCAAGAAATGAATGTATCTTACTTGGTGATTTATCTCCGATAATCTGTAGTAGTCAAAGCATGCTACTTTAATTCACTAAAAAATACATAAATATTAATAGATACCTTTTATTAACCTTTCCTATTTTCCCAAGAAAATTTGTATGAGACTCTTGGAATAGGAACTCAACACATGTTTGATGAATTGAATCACATTGAGACTGATGCATTCAAACAGTAGAAACTTTTAATTAATATTGAGATAGATTCCTTCTCTTAAATTGGCTCAGTTAGCTGATGAGGCAAACAAGCTCATTTGGTATTCACAAAGGCTTGAAAACCATTGCTGGTAAATCAACCAAAGTCAGATGAAGTACAAAATCCCCTCAGATTTACAAGGGACTGCGAATAGAAGATGGAGCAAGTAGAACAGGGTCAGGAAAACCATTTACCTTCACAATTAAGAGCATGAAAATAAAGAGAAAGAAATTTAGTAATTCATTTTCTGCATGCCTGGAATCAATATTTCTCGATGTGTGAGGTCTCTGGTCCAGGAGCATAAACCCCACCTGCAAACTGACAGATACTCTGGAACTAGAGCCCAGCAATCTGTGTTTCAATAAGCCCTTAAGGAGATTCTGATAGACATTAGTGTTTGAGAAAGATTGTCCTAAATCATACAGGTAACTAATGCCAAGTTAGGGCTTGAATCTTGTTATCCAAGACCTGCAAATCTAAATACATAGGGTAAAAAAAAGAATTTTCATGAATATTTTTGTGTGCCCCCTGAGCTGGTCCTCTTAGGTGTTACCTTTCTATGAGGTATTTATGGAGACATGCATTTTAAGTGGAACATCTAGGGAAAAAAAGACTACCTTAGTATCTGTGATCTGTGTGCTCTTGGGCAAGTGAATTCTTTAATTTTCCAAATTAAATTTTTATAATTTATAATTCCCTGCATTCATACCCTTGCCAAAACCTCACTGCAGACAGACAGTACTTCTCTGCCCCTTAACATTTGACTTGCTTAAGCTAATAGAATATGGGTGGAAGTGAAAGCCTACTTCTAAGCCCACACCTTAAGAAATTTTTGCTCACTCTTCTCTGTTTCTACCTTTGTCATGAGAAGAACATGCTCAGTTAACCCAAGGTCAAACAAGACACATTGGGCAGAGTTGCCTCAGCTAACTTACTGATAGAGATGAGCCATGCCACCTGCTACAGCTTGAAGAAAAGCTGTCCATCTGAGCCTAGAAATGGTTAGCCAAAATCCAACCAACCCAGAGATCTGAGGGTTAGATACATCCTGAGAGTCCATGACTGTTATCCAGAAAAAGCACCCAATGAGCCTCGCCCCATAAGAAAAATTAGGGAAACAATTAAGATGTTGATTTTCAAAGTACCCGTCACTTCTTTCATTTACCTTGAAATGGTCTTTAAATGGTAAATTCAGGCCTTCATTAAAGGACAAATACAATGACCAACCTATAAGAAAGGTATTTCAGATAGGACAAACCACATGGGTATACTCAAAATATGCTATAAAGTTGATTTTCTATTTTTCCAAGTATAAAAATAATAATTTTTCCAAGTACAAAAATAAAGTTTAATTTCAAATACTATTGATGAGGATACCACCTTCTAATTCATCTAAACGGATATGCTGGGATCCTTTATGATTGAAAAATATGTAAATATTAAGTATAGTCACAGAAAATTTTATCATTAACTTCCATAATCATTCAATTCTTCATTAAAACAAAAGATCTAGAATATCATAGTACATTCCAAAGGCAATCAAGAGATACCTGTTTCAGGGAAATTTTTATGATGTTAGCAAATTCTCTTCCAGTTTATGTCCTGTCTGTCTTCCTGATCATGATAGCTGATGCTTGTATTTAAATTATATAAATTTCTTGAACTTTCATGAAGGAAGAATGGATGAGAATAGTTTTTCTATCTCTGTGGCTCAAGAGCTCTTAGTCTACTAAGAAATAATAAATAAATTAATTAATTAATAAGGTAGGGCCTCCTATTTTTCTAATATTTGACTACTTTCCATCTTTTCTTCCCTTTGCCCTCACCTACTCAGATTACCATATAATTTTTCTCCTTGGGCCAGTTACTATATTAAATTGCATCATTTGAATACTCAATAATAAATCAATTTTACATTCCTGAAATAAATTATATATAGTCACAGTGTGTTACACAGTTTTTATCTTTTGCTTGGTTCAACTTTCCAGTTTTTATTGAAGACTATAACATCTAAGTTTCTGAGTGATACCGACTTGTAATTCTCATTTCTTGAAATGTCTGACTCATATCAGATTTCATTAAGCCACTGAGAATTTTTAGTCTATTTTTACCTCACTATAACTTAGTCTCAATAAAGCAGCATTTAATATGAAAAACAGATAACACTGGTATAGTTTACATACAGTAGCTTTTATATGACTAAAACAACGTCATTACTTGAAACTCAGAATTTTCTGGATATAGTACCTTTACCTATTTCTTGTCATTGCAGCTAAACTTTTATTACAAAAAGTTACTCAAATATCCTATTATATCCTTTTTGTTTCAATTCTTTAAGATACCACTTTGATTTTCTTTGTTTGTTAGTTGATTAGTTGATATTACTTGGCAGAGAATATAATATTTATTCAAGCAATATTTATAGGGATTCTAGCTAGTACTATTAACTAAGCACAATTAATAATGCCTATGATTTATCTCACCAAATTTCAAACTCTTTAAAGTATAAAAAAGAAATATCCAAGAGATATATAAAATAAGTCAATGTGTAGACACATTTTGAACCTGTTTTAAAAGTTAACAATAAGAAGATAGATAGATAGATAGATAGATGACACTTAGAGAAATTTGACATGAACAATTGTTAATATTGTGGTTATGTATAAAAATGTAATTTTTTCAGAGCTTCATCTATAGTATTTCAGGGTAAATTATCATTTGACTTGGTTTTGACTAAAACACATATGCATTCAAAATAGGCAAACAAAAAACAGCAAAATGATAATTCTTAAATCTAATTATTAAAACATACAATATTTTATTTTTGTAAGCATTTGCTTCTTCACTACACTGTTCTTCCTGTTTTAGGTGTATCTGAAGGTTTTTTCCCCTTATAAAATGTTTTCAAATGTCACTGATATAACATGTTTGCTTTTTAAAAAGAAAAATAATTCACTGATATTGTAACTTTTCATTAAAACTCTCTAAGGGATGATTGATCTTAATTTATATGTGGATCAATGAAAATATCATGGAAAATATTTTATAGCCATTTTAAAGCCATTTTAAAGAGTGTATTCCTATATTTATTATGGTTTATTAAAAGTAAACATTATAATAATGAAATATGAGAGACAGATTTAGATACAGGGACTGGCAAAAAGACATAAGTGTTCACAATGATTTGATAATTCTGGGAGATACTACATTGATCTGTATTAAGGTATTATTTATTAAACAATGAGGGAGGTGGTTTTCTTCCTGTAAAATATATATTCTTCAAGATTACTATTTCTTAAAGATACCTTTCTGCATCTATCTATTTATATATCTATTTATCTATTTTTCTATCTCTTAGCCTTAGCTATATAGATCCTACAGATATGCTCTATGTGAAGAATTTTGCCTCTGTGCAAATGAAAGACATCTAACATATAGAGAATATATCTTTACAAATATCAGTTCAAATTAGAAAGAGTTTTTTGAAATCATGTTTTCATAATTTCTAAATACAATTCATCCTTGTATCTTAAGAACAATCATTTGCCTCCATTCATTCCTGAAATAACATAGAATAAAAGCATAGAATAAAAATGTTTCCTGTAACAAAGAGAACAGAGATGGAATTGAATATGTCAGGTTTCACTAATATGAAAGAAATTTCAACATATTTTTATAAGCTGTAAAATAGATAAGAAATACTCAAATAATAAGACTGTTGGAAAAAGCCACAGCCTATAATCTACTATATGAAATCTAAAGGAGCACTGGGATCAAACACACCAGTTATGGCAGAAAACAAGACTGAGAAAGGGGGTACAAACTAGAGAATAAATAGAAGATCTAAATATGACACAGCTGAATTTGACTCACTCCTTTATCCCTCCACTGTGCCAGAAAGAAAAATACAGAGTCAATTTAGGCAAAGCAGTACAAAACAGGGGACTCTTTTCTCATACTGGCATGCCAGAGTGAACCACTTCTATTTCCCATTTGGAGGCTAGCAGCCTGACAGCCAATATAGGACCTTCACACTAAAATGATGCCTGCTGGTCAAATGACACCATCTTGTCATTACTTCCCAAAACTCCAGTCAAAATGTCCATCGGTATTAGTCAGGGTTCTCCAGGGAAAGATAACAGAAAGGAGATATATATTAATATATTAGTCATAATAAAGTACACACTATGAATTTTCTTGCAGCAATTGGCTCATATGACTGTGGGGATGGGCAAGTCCAAATTCCATAGGGCAGGCACAATCTGAGAATTCCAATGAAGTTTTTTTGATGGATTCCCGAGGAGAAGCTGGCTGGCTGAAATAGAGATGGAAATTCTCCCTTCTGACTGCTGAAATCATCACTTCCCCATCTAAGACCTTCAAGTGATTGGATGAGACTTCTTGCACTGTTGAAGGAATCTCTTCAGTTGATTTACATGCAATCAGTCATAGCAATTAAATTACTGATAATTTAAATCCATGAAATATCCTCACAGTAACCATCAGGCTACTGCTTACTTGACCAAACAACTGGACACTATAACCTGGCCAAGCTGACACATGAACTTAACCAGAACAACAAGGATGTAAAGGATGAAAATTATAATTGATAAAGAGTTTCCTGTTTGGGGTGATTTAATAGTTTTGGTAATGGAAAGTGGTAATGGTAGAACAATATTGTGAATGAAATTAATCCTAGCAAATTATATATGGGGGTAAAAGGAGAAATTTTAGGTTTTACACATGTTACTGGAATAAACATTTTAAAACGATCAAGTAGCTATCAATCACAGTGAACTATAATGTAAATTATGGACTATAGTTAGTAGTGTTAACTACAATAATATTGTTTCATCAATTGTAACAAATGTATCAAACTAATGCAAAGTGTTAATAATAGGGAAAACTGGGTGTGTGACAGGGGTCTATGGCAAATCTGTATTTTACACATGAGATTCTGTAAACTTAGAACTTTTCTAATAAAAAATTAAGTTTTATTTTTCAAAATGACTTGTTTAAAAGTTTCATAGCAAGCCTAAAAGCATTTTTGTGAAATTACATGAAACCACAGATAAAAAGAAGATCCTCCGACTTTTCAAGGAAAAAATTATCTACAAAGGGACAGAAACCAATGTAATCTGACTTGGAATAACAATAATGGATTCTAGAAGAAAAGAGTAACACACTGAAATACTTCTGCTGCTGATGCTGATAATGGGTAATGCTATGTGCCTGGCTTTTTTCCAAGTGCTTTTTATGTCACCTCATTTAAGTCTTACAAAACTCTTTGTTGTTATAATAATAACATTATTATTAATTATATTTTGCAGATGAAGAAACTGAGGCACTGAACATTTCATTAAGAATAAAAACAAAGCTAATGAGGGATGATCTAGGAGTTAAATGCAGAATTCTATAATTAAGTAGATTATCAATCAAGAGTGGGTGAAAGCAGCATAAAATCATGAATTCCACATTTAAAATTAAATTGAGCTACCATATTTATCCTATTAGAATGACAAAAATCCAGAAGTTTGAAAACATACAACATTTTAAGCTGTTTTTGTAAGCATATGCTGTTAGTAATATACTATGAGTAATACACCAGGAGAGAGGTTGATTTCAGTTACAAGAAAGGAACGTAAAAGATAACATGAAAAACATCTTATACTAGAAAGTAAGAAAATTTACAAAGACTACAGTGATTATTTGAGAGACTCAGAAGACAATTTTAAGGGGCGCTTTTTTTTGGCTAAAATGGGATAATTTGAATATGTCAATAAATATCTGCAAATAACATATAAAATATGTCAAAAATCTAGGAATCCATAAAATAATTTAAAAGAAAGAACTCATTGGTCACATTTATTATGAAAAGATACAAATTTATTTTTGTGGAAACTGGGAAATAAAGGGGAAAATAATTTATGATCATCATTAAAGGCCATTAGCTAAAAAATAAAGTCACTGATCATTCTTAATATCACAAAAAGAGAGATGATCAATCTTTATGTGTCTCCTAATGTTCTTGCAATAGAAAGTACATGGTAGCACCTCTGAAATATTGTTTCTTAAAATATTGAACCTTTATCTCATTGCCACAGCTAAAAACTAGTTAACAGGAAATTGTGGGAACAGAGAAACATCTTAAATTATGCCACAGAGATACAATCAGCAAAACTGAGATTATGAAAACCACTACAAATGACCTAGTTCCTTCAAAGAGTTGGCAAGAAAAGATAAAGAGGGAAGGAGAACTTATAGATTAAAACAGATCAATTAAATACATCAACTAAAGTGAGGTGGGTATCTAGTTTGAAACCAGATTCTGACAATCAAATTGTTAATAATTTAGTTGGGAAAATTATGAATACTTTAATACTCCTTGCACTTTTAATTCTGTTAAGAAAATACTGTTACTTTTAAAATTGAGGTTGAGTATTGTATGTTTAAGGAAAGTCTCAATCTTTAGGAATTCTTACCAAAATACGTTCTGATGAATCAATATGATGCTTGAGATTTGCTCAAAATAATCCATGGGCAGGGTCAGAGGTCAGGACTGAAATACGGAAGCTGACATATTAATGTATATCTCCTTCTGAATAAGCTGATATTTTTCACTGAAAGAGGCATGGATTTCACAAACACAAAGATTTAGATAGGTTATTTTTAGGAATCCCATTAGACAAATAAAAATAACCAACAAAATGAAGAGGAAACATGAAGGCCTGAGACCAATAATGAGAAAATTTAATCCAGGGATAGTGGGGGAAGTCCCAGGACCTCAAAAAATAATGAGGATAAAGGCAAATAGTGCAAAAATAAAGAAAGGCAATAGGAATGTCAAGAAAAACAATCCAAAATTGTATGAGTGAAATTGCAGCGAACTATATAATACGGCAGAATTTTAAGCAATCGATGAGAGAAATAGTCACTTCAATCACTTGAATATTATGTGAGAAATATTTTCTCCTTTAGCCAAGAAGAAATGTATTCCATGCCTCCTGTAGCCTGAATAATATTAATTAAAAATTTACAATTTCAAAGTTATAATCAATACAAAAAAGATAATAGCAATACCTAACACTGGTGGGAATAAAGAGGTGATCTAAGAGATCAATATTGTCATTTCATATGAGAGGGGAGGTCAATAGACATTGTCTAATGTTGATAAATCCAGATAGAGATATAAATAGAAGTAACACTAGACACAACTAAATGAATTTATCTTGAGAGAGTGAGACTTACAATGAGGAATAAATGACCAAGAGATTGATCTTTACCTTAATTTCTTTTCTGTTTGATTTTTTACTATGATAGTTACAAATCCATATTCCCATTTCCTTGGCAGGAGTATTGTTTCAAATATGGAGCTTCCTTCATAGATTTATGTGTTCTGAGATGCGTGAATGAGTGGTAGAGCTAGTTAGTGTTCCAGGATACAGTACAGCCATAGAAGATGAAGTGAAAGACTAATCACCCAAACACAGTGTTAAGGTGAATGAGAGTATGAGTTGAGAACTGGTTAGAGAAGAGACCCCCAGGGAATAGATAAAACATAATGACTGGATTAGAAATGAGATGCAACTTAATTCTAGACATTGTGGTCTGAGTTTATGTTTCCATATTCACAAAAGACATAAATCTCCAAGATCTGGAAATTAGATAGGGGAATTCTCAGAAATTCTTGGGAAGTATCAAAATAATGAAGTATCCCTAAAGTGCTTTCAACATTCTTCATACTCTTTAATCATTATGATCACCAAAAATGTACAACAGATAAAAACATTAAATTTAGAGCATTTGCAAAAAACTGTAGTCTATAACAAATAGTTCAACCCTGGAAAATACTAGCAAACATTTTTGGATAGTATTCTACTAACACCACACTTGGATCTCCTAGCAAGGTTAATAGCACTGAACAGAGTCACATATTTAAAATGCCAATTTAAAGAACTACTTTGTTTACAAACTTATTGTTTCTTGTAACATGATTCATGGGATTTAGGTAAAATTTGCTATACATATAAACTTTTTAATATTTATTTTATTTTCAGAATGACTCACTGTTAGTAGTAGACAGGACCAGAAACATACACTTAACAATATATCGACATCTACAAGCAAGATTGACTAGTTAGATTGTGACCACTTCTCTCTTACTTGCTACTGTCCTATTTCCCAGAAATGGTGGCCTGAACTTTTTATTCCACATGTTAGTGTTTTCTTCCTTTGCTTTTGATTTATTATTAGTAAATTGCTTCCAACCATTAACATCTCTATGTTGATCATTACCTTTAATTTATACTGGATTATTTTAATACTTTTTTTCCATTTTCCTACTTCTCAACTGATATTTTTTTGGGATTTGAAATGTGAAAAAAATATATAAGTATATAAGTTCCTAGAAAATTGCTGGGAAGTATTTCAACCTGGAAATACTAGCTTGAAATAACTGGAGTTTCTTCTTTCTTTGCTCTTAATAAAATAGGAAAAAAGAAGAACGTGTGTCTCTTAACTAAGACATTGTTGGTGAGATACCAGATACAGATGTTATTTAGTAAGGAAGCCACTATGAAGAATGGACAAGAAAAGATATGTAAAGAAGTAAAGATCCTGACTCCTTGATGATCTTTTCTAACTGTATCAATTGTATGAACCAACCCTAAACCTTCCTTTACTTCTTGATTTCCAGTTATATAAGAGTATCAGTTAGCTATTGCTACCTAGCAAATCTCTGCAAATCTTAATGAATTAAAATTAAAACCATTTATTTAGTTCACAATTCTAGCTATAGCAATTTATGCTAGGCTCAGTTGGATATATCTTCTGATCTCAGTCAGAGTCATTCACAGTCAGCAGGGAGTCAATTTTGCTGATCTTCACTAGGCTTTCTCAGATTTGGGGATAGGACGTATGCAATTATTTGACTCTGGTTCACATAGTCCCTTATCCTGCTTAGCGTGATGACCAAGTTTAGCTTGCTGATATGGCAGATGCCGGATTACCAAAAAAGTAAGCAGAATTTTCTTCAAGATCTCCTGAGGCCTAATCTTTGAAGAGGCAAAATTTCACTTCTATTGCATTCTTTTGGCAAACCCAAGTGAGAGTCAAGAGGTAAAGATATAAATTTAACATAATATAGGAGGAACTAGAAAGTCAAATTGCAAGGGACATAGATATAAGGTATGAAATAATTATATTTAATTTTGCAACCTATGTATGAGATCATAGATACCCTTACAGTTCAAAGTAGTTTGACCAGAAGTCTTTTGTGTGCTGAAGACAAAATCCTAACTGATTTGATTACTATGTGCATATTTTTCTAGGTAGGCTAAAATATGTACCCCAGAAACAAACATGTATTTAATCTTACTATGCACTCTTATGGCTGTGAGCTAATTGTTAATAGGACCTTTGGAAAATGTTATTTTTAGTTAAGGTGGAGCAACTGAATTAGGATGGGTCTTAATCCTACTACTGGAGAGAAAGCCACAGGGAGGAACAGAAAATCAGAAGTCAACAGAACTATGGTGGTTTGAATTTGCATGTACCCCCAAAAATTATGTTCTTAAATTTTATCCAGTCCTGTGAGTTAAACTTATTATAAGTAGGACCTTTTGATAAGGCTACATCTGTTAAGGTGTGACCTACCTCAATCAGGGTGGGTGTTAATCCCAATACAGAAGTTCTTAAAAAATGGAATGTATTCAGACATGAGGAAGAAAGTCAATGAAAGCAAGTGGCTGGATACTGATGGAACTGGCAGAGAAGGGAGAGATCAGGAGACACGGCCCTGTGCCTTGCCATGTGACAGAGGAACCAAGGATTCTTTGCAGCCAGTAGCAGAATGACACCATCTTTGAAGAGAAAGCATCACCTTGATTGGGATGGTTTCTTGGCCTTAAAATCATGAGAGAATAAATTCCCATTGTTTACCCAACCCACTTTATGGTATTTGTTTAAGCAGCCTAGGAAACTAAAACAGGAACATAAAAGAGAATGGAGAGGACATAGCCATGTGATGGGAAAGCCAAGGAATCCAAGAATTGACAACCAGCCAGAATGATTCTGGATCTAGGAAGAAGCAAGCCTTCCAGTCTCTGAAACCATGAGCCAATAAATTCCTGTTTTCAAGCCATTTCATTGTGTTGCATTTGTCTTAGTAGCATGGAAACTAAGACAGTTTCTTTGATAAAATTCAGACATTGTTTTGCTGGAATTAAATAGAAATCCCCAAGTCAATTCAATTATTAGTTTTACTGAAGACAGGTTTAAGAACAATGACATTAGTAATTACTATTTTGAATTCAATAAAGGTTTCCACTAAAAACAAAATAATATTTTTAGGCATTTTCTATACTTGAGCAGGTTTTAGGATGAGTAGCTTACTAGAAAAACTAATTTTACAAATAGTCCAAACAATATACTAGAGTAGTTTGTTATCTTTGTGAGAATGTAGTTGTTTACCAGAAGATAGGACCTATCGGGAGGATAGAATCTAGTAAATTAGACATATTTCCCATTCCTCCTCAAGAAAATACAATAACTTACTATAAGAAAAGGAAAATCTTCTAATATAATCTCATAAAATCAAAATTCCACCAACGCAAGGACTGAGTCATTTAAATAAGACACCCAGAATTAAAACAAATGACTTTCTGCTTTTCCCCAACACATCCATTATTATTAGAATTTGCTAATTGCTATGATAACATTACCATTAATTGGTCATCATTTTCCTGGCCACATGATTTGAGGATTATGCTATGAATATATGGAACAGTATAATACTTTCAACAATTCTCTGTAATATAGAAATAATGAAAGTGAACAGTCTCATTCTATAGAAAGACTAAGTGAAATATCTGTGAAAACACTTTGTAAAGGGTGGCATTTTATATTCCTTTAAAAAATTCAGTCTATTCATAGACAGGAAAATAAAAAATCCATATTCTCAAATCTTGTCTTTCCACTCACAATGCCCTATTCCCACTTTTTTCCTGTTTTTTTTTTTTACCTTATTACTCTGACAAAAAAAAAACAACCTATTCTGACATTTTTCCTATATATCATAAGAGAGTCATTGAGACTTAAGAATCTATCTATAGTTCAACTAAGATATTAGTGACATAGTTAGATCCCCAATCTCTTGAAAGTTTAGCTAAGTCATGCCTATTATTTTTGAACTAAGTGCACAACTTGTTATTTTTATTTGCTGAAATGAGAGGCTCTTTAAGAGTGTTTCATCCTTAAAAATAAAACCTTGCCACAGCAAGAACTCAGGGAGCTTACATTATGTTTTACAAAGATCTCTAGAATTATTTATGGAAGATGAGGAATTATATATCAGTGAAAATATTACTATTAGAAGACTGGGTAATTTTCTATAATTTAATGAAGTATCCATTCACCCAGGCATGCACTAGATATGCAATTGTCTATTTAGGGTCAATCTACTATTTACCAATCATAAAGGTTCATACAAAGATGGATTCAGCCTAGTCCTGGTCACAAGGAAACTTTATAAATGGGGTGGGGTTATAAACATACGTAATTAACTACAATCACACCATTAAAAGAACTGTACTATGTAGAAGAATGAAATATATGGTATGGTATTGAAAAAGCTCCTTCAATTCCTGGAGCTATGAATAGCTGGTAAGTTAATTCTTCTTGTCATCAAGCCACTGGATTTGAGATGGTCATGGGATTCCTCATCTAACATAAGGTCTATTATTTAGTATACCTTACATGAGTTATAATAATAATGATAATAAATTTTAATCAAAATAATGCTAGCTAATAGCTATTAATCTCTAAGAAAGTTCCAAGCATTGTGCTAAGCATTTCATTTCTTATATCCTCAACCACACAGAAAATCAAATGAGGTTTAGGGAGGTTAAGTAGCCCGCCAAAAATTATACTAGAACTTATAACCACAAGTTTCCCATTAGTTCCATTTCCTGGATGCTACTCAATCACTCCACTTTTAGGTCTATTCCTACATTAGTTTCCTAAGGCTTCCATAAAATAGCCACAAATTGGCTGGCTTAACCCAACAGACAATTGCTTTTTCACAATTCTAGAAGTCCAAAATTAAAATATTATCAGGGCAATGCTCACTCTAGAGAAGAATCTTTCCATGATTTTTTCTAGTGGCTCCCAGAAATCCTTAGTGATACTTGGCTAGCGGCTGTATCCCTCCAATCCCAGCCCCGTCATGACATGGCATTCTCTGTGTAACTTCACATTGTTTTCTTCTCTGTGTCTCTCTGTATCTTTATGAGTCCTGTCTTCTTATGAGGATACTAGTCATTGGATTTAGAGACCCATCATGATCCAGTATGACCTCATCTTAACTTAAAAAAATCTTTCCAAATAAGACCACCTTCTGAGGTTTCAGGTGGACATGAATTTTTGGGAGACACTATTCAACCTAGTATAGTCTCCCGATGTGAAAAACATTGTAAGTCATAAAATTCTTAACTGTTCTTCAAATTTCAATTCCCTCTGTGACCACTCTCTGTTCTCCCACTGAAGAATAACCTCCCTCCTGAATCCACTAGTAGCTACTATTAGCACTTATCATTACCCCTTCTTTGAAATTATGAGTTCATACAGGGTTGAGACCATGGCTTTTCTCACAATTTTGTCCTCCATGCTCTCTCTATCATGGCAATTGGTTTAGAAATGATGCTCCATAAAGGTTTATTAAAGTGAGTTGTTTAGGTTTAAACCACTGGAAGCTTGATATTCTAGGCAGATACATACAAATTAGGATGTTCCTATCCCCTGCAGTGACTATAGCTGACAGAATCAATTGTTAGAAGACAGCTCTTTACTCTGCTGTCACTCTTGATTTGTGGACTTTAACAGCACAGAGGAACATTGTCTCCTTTACATTATTATCCATCTTTACTGCTGTTTATACCTGTGCATAGAAAAAAAGGGGCAAATCAACAATAAAGCCTTTTACACAAAACAAGGCAAAAAGCTTGTCATGACCTATTGACTCAATCATTATTCTGAGTTTCCAGCAGAGTCATCCTTCCCCTCACAAAATGTCTATTGTCTTCATAGTACTATAATATTATTTTCATTAGCAATATTTGCTAAGCACTGTTAATAAATATTTGCTTTAAAATATGTGTACATGTACTTGCAAGGTATGAATGTGATACTTTCTCAGTGTTTGTGTAAAAGACTCACATAATACGGATTTAAGTCTATTTAATATTATAAAGGTTATATGATTGGAAATCATATAGCAACCTGCTTAAAAATCTGTGCAAAAAATAATCCAACGACTAAGAGAAAACCATAATTAACTAGCTTTTGAGGCAAATTGACAGATAAGATTTACCATACCTAACACTTACCTACATTTTTAAGCCTCATGTATCTTTATATTTCCTCACATGAATCCTGTATTCCAAGTAAACTGCAATCTTGACTGCCAGGTCTCCTGCTTCCATGCCTTTGAACATACTATACCAGACAACGGTGCTCAGAATAACAGCCTGTACTTATCAACAATTAAAAATCCTACAGCTCCGTTCAATTGCTACTCCTGAGTCCCTTGACAATAATTATTATACTTTGGTCTTCTCCCTGTAGCACTTCAAATCCCCCTTGTGATGTCTTATAATAATAATAGTAAAGAGCTTAGCACTTTAAACAGATTTTTCCATTTAATACTCGCATTGACACTAAAAAGAATGCACTAATTTTGTGTTTATTTACAATGAGGATATTAAGGATTAGAAAGGTAAAATAATGTGCCCGATGGAAATTGTAATAGGCAGAGCTGCACTCTAAGTCTGGCCCATTTGTCTTTAGAGACTAAAGTGTTAATCCATGCTCTTCAAGCATACTTACAGTATTACTTTTGCCTATATATTTTATCCATGGTACTAGACTGTATTTCTCTGGAGCAGAATCTAATGTATTAAATTTCATATAAAATGAATTTTAATATATTGTCTACCCTAAATTGTAACTATATTTGAATATTGTCTTGCCTCTAAAAGGCTGCAAGGGGAAATACGGACAAACAAAATGAAATATTCATTAATTAAACTGTTAAATCAAAGACAGAACACAAAGTCTCTAAAACTTGTTAAAGGGAAGCCTAGTTACTGTAATTCCTTGCTTATATTCAATATGTATTAACATAATTAGAAATTGAAATTAGAATTCCAAAGAGATTAAAATACCAGAAAATAATTTGAAAAACAGTTTCAGAACATGCCAGTTAAACCTTGTTGAAACCAAACTTTACTCAAATGGGTACCAATATTAAATATATTCAAATACATACATTTGCTATATAATATAAAAAATCCAAGTAACATGGTAATATTTTGTAAGTTTTAATTTGAAAAATTGTGGAAAAATATGCTTTTTAAAAAATGAGGGTAGCATGGTGATAGTAATAATTGAAGCACAACACTGTATGGTAAGATACTGATTTTTATAGCATACATGTTTGCATAAATAATTTAAAGAAAGTTTTATCAAGTGACATGTGCAATAAGAATATTAACAGAGAAATAGAAAATAAGAATCAATGCAAACAGGAAGATAGTAATGTTTTAATTGACAAGGCATTTGATTTCCTCTAAATATCCTAGGGTTCTGTGTATAAATGAGAACATGGTAATCTAGATAGATTTTGTCACAATAGAGGCAACAAAATATTACCTCAAGAAAGATCAAGGCAGTTCTGGCAAGATGGTACCAGTTTAGGTGTGTACTCCCGAGCTCTCTCACAAAAAAGGACTGAGAAGGGGCAAAATCCTGCCTGAGAAGGCTCTTTTGGGAACCCACAGAGCAGTAGGCTTCAGGGCAATGATCAGGAAGGAAGGAGACAAAGAGATAAAGAGCCCAAGGGAAAATCATGTTTTCTCACCCTTGTAGCTGAAAATGGTGGGCGGCTAATCCCCATCTCAAGGCAAAAACCTCTGGGAATGCCCTGATTCCCACCAGCCAGCAAGTGGGAGGTAGTGTATTCTGGGAGGAAGAGGGTTCTTGCAAAGGGTGGAGAGGGCTTTCCTTTCTGTGAGTTTGGCACCCAGGTCCCCTTTGAACTTTGGGGAGCATACCAGCCAGCACCAAGGTGGCCCCAGAAGAAAAGAGAAGGGAATCTGTTCAGGCAGCCTGACACACTCAGCTGCCCTGGGTGAGAGGAACCTGGGCAGGGAGAGGGCAGAAACAGACAATAGACTAGTCCAGCACTGAAAACCATCAAAATTCCAACTCCTCTAAGGGAGGTGGGCAGGAGGAAGCCTCCAAGGGCCTGCTTAGGGTTCCCTGAGAGGAGGAGGGCTGTGGAAGAGAATCAAGAGTGGTTTCTTTACAGTGGATTCAGTCACCCGGGTCCCCCCTTTGAATCTCAGAGGTGACATTGACCTGACCAGGAGAGGGGAGGAGGGATCAGTTCACACAGGCTCTCCCAGCTGTCCCGGGAGAGAAAACAGAACAGAAAGTGGGCAGGGACTGACAGACCTCTCATCAGCAGGAATCTGGCCAACTGCCAAGATTCTAACCTACCTAAGGGAAAGTGGGCGGACAGGTTTCTCAAAGGCTAACTAACCCAAGGAGAAAGTTTAGCTCACTGGAGAAGTTCCCACTTTGAAAACACAGTGTCCCTGGTCCCTGCTGTTCTTAGAGAAGTGATACACTGGGTTATCAGGCAGTCAGCAGATACTTTGAGAAAGGAAACAGACAGACATTCTTTTTGTATTAGCTTTTCTTAGATCTCTTATTTTTCTTAAAAAAGTTTCCTTTTTTCAACTTAACTTAGTTTACTCATGAAAACCTGGTTCAAGACCTGCAGAGGGCAACTGCTGAGTAATTGATTCATGAACACCAGCAGCCTGAGACACATTGCAGGGGCCTAAGAGGGAAGGCTCTTTTTCTATGGTTCTTGTTTGTTTGCTTGCTTTTCATTCTTTTTTATTCTCTTTCATCCCATCTCCCCTTTTAAAATTAGTTGCTGCTGTCTTCTTTCTTCTTTGTTGTATTTTCCCTTCCTTTGTTTCCCTTTTTTTTTTTGTTTACCAATTTTGTCTACCTATGCTACTTCTTTTCCTTCCTTCATCTTCTATTTTCTGCTTTCTGTTGTTCTCTCATTCCACCTTTTTATGTTTGGTCTTCAATTTTTCTTGTTGTCATTTCTCTCTCCATTTCTCTATTTTCTTTCTTTTTTTACATTTTTCTCTTTTTATCTTTTCTCTTTCCCTCTCTTCCCATCATCCTTTTTCTTTTAATTTATTCTATATATTTTCTCTATTTGGTTTCTCATCTCATTCTTTGTAATCCACTTTTTTATTTTTATTCCTCTGCACTTTATACTTGAGTTAATTATTCATTTTCCTGAGCCTTACATGGTATGGTTCCTCTTTTACTGTTATTATTACTATTGTCCTTTTTTCTCTTCATACTTCTTTCCTTTTCTCTAATCCTATTTTTTTCCCCAAGGGAACAAGACAACAGCAAGGAAATAGAATAAGAGGAATGAAGTGTCAAAATGAAAACTTACCACACACACAAAAATAACTAAATAAAATGAAAGATTAGAAAAGAAGCTAAAAACTGATCAAACCCATCAAGATAATGATGCCTAGACACCAACAAAAAATTACAACCCATCACTAAGAAACAGGAAGACACAGCCCAGTCAAGTGAATCAACTAAAAAACAAGAAGAGATGCAGACCATGGAACAAATAATCAGAGATGTCCAAACAAATATCATGGCTCACCTTAAAGAAATAAAAGAAATAAAGGAAGAGATTAAAAATATTAAGAAGCCACTGGAAGAACACACTGAAGAAACTGTCAACATACATAAAAAGATAACAGAGATGATGGTGATAAATGCCACAATACCAGAAATCAAAAATATAATGGAAGCAGAGAACAACAGATTTGAACACACAGAGGAAAGAATCAGTGATGTGGAAGATAGTATAGCTGAAATCAGATAGGAGAACAGATAGATAAAAGGATAGAAAAAAATCCATCAGGAACACAGGAATTTGAATGACAACATAAAATGCACAAAATGTCTTATAGGCATCCCAGAATGAGAAGAGAAAGAAAAAGGGACAGAAGGTGTGTTCAAGGAAATAATGGCTGAAAACTTTCCAACCCTATTGAAGGACATGGACCTACATGTCCAAGAAGCACAGCGCACCCCAAACAGTATAAATCCTAACAGGCCTACTCCAAGACATATACTGGTCAAATTGCCCAAAGCTCAAGGCAAAGAGAAAATACTGAAAGGAGCAAGAGGAAAGAGAACCATCACATAAAGGGAAGCTCAATAAGATTAAGTGCTGATTTTTCATCTGAAACCATGGAGGCAAGAAGGCAGTGGTATGACATAGTTAAGGTGCTAAAAGAAAAAACTTCTAGCCAAGAATTCTCTATCCAGCAAAACTGGCATTCAAAATGAGGAAGAGTTCAAAATATTCACAGGGAAAAAGAAATTAAGAGAGAACGTCAGTAATAAATCTGGACTTCAATAAATACTAAAGGCAGTTCTGCAAGTTGAAAGGGAAAAAAAAACAGGAGAAAGACTTAGAGTGTAACAACAACTAAAAAGATAAGAAAAGAAATTTAAAAATATATGGCAGATATAAAACAAAAGAAAATATGGCTAATGTAAGTAATTTCTTGACAGTAATAACACTGAATGTTAATGGATTAAACTCACCAGTCAAGAGACATGGATTGGCAGAATGGATAAAGAAATATGACCCATCTAAATGTTCTTTACAAGAAACCTACCTTAGACCAAGAGATGCAAGGCAGCTGAAAGTGAATGGTTGGAAAAAATGTTTACAAGCAAACAATAACCAAAAAAAGGGCAGGAGTAGCTATACTAATATCAGACAAAATAGACTGTATATGAAAAACTATTCTAAGAAACAATGATGTAGATTATATAGTAATAAAAGGGGTAATCTCTAAAGAAAAAAGGACATAAACATTTATGCAACTAACTAGGGCACTTCAAAATACACAAGAGGCAAACACTGGAAAAACTAATTGGTGAAATAGATGCCTCTACAATTACAGTGGCAGACTTTAATACACCATTATCACCATTAGAACATCTCAACAGAGAGTCAATGAAAAAACAAAGACTTTGAATAATACATGAGAGGTCTGGATCTAATAATACATGAGAGGTCTGGATCTAATAGACATATACAGAACATTACACCCAAATACAGTGGTATATACATTCTTCTTAAGTGCACATGGATCATTCTTCAGGATACACCACATACTAGGCCACAGAACAACTCTCAATGAATTCAGAAAGATTGAAATTAAAAAACGTAATTTCTCTGAACAAAGTGGAATGAAGCTGGAAATCAGTAAGAGACAGAGAAACAGATTAGGCACAAAGATATGGAAATGGAACAACACACACTTGGACAAACAGTTAGTCAAGGAGAAAATCACAAAAGAAATCAGTAACAACTTTGAAACAAATGAAAATGACAACACAACATACTAAAACCTATGGTATGCAGCAAAAGCTGTACTGAGAGGAAATTCATAGCTATAAATGTCTATATTAAAAAAGAAGAAAGAGCTAAAATCAAAGACCTAACTGCACACCTGGAGGAGTGAGATAAAGAACAAAAACTAATCCCAAAAGTAGAAAAAAGGAAATAACAAAAATTAGAGCAGGACTAACTGAAGTTGAAAATAAGAAAGCTTTAGAAAAAAGAAACAAAACCAATAGCTGATTCTTTGAGAAAATCAATAAAATTGACAAACCCTTAGGTAGACTAACAAAGAAAAAAAGAGAGAAGATGAAAATACATAAAATAAGAAATGTGGAAGGAGATAACACCACTGACCCAACAGAAATAAAGTGTATAATAAGAATATATTTTGAAATTTTATATGCCAACAAGATGGCTAGTTTAGAGGAAATGGACAGATTCCTAGAAACACAGAGCAGCCTACATTGAAGAAAGAAGAAGTTGATGAACTCAACAGACCAATCACAAGTAATGAGATAGAATTAGTCAGCAAAACCTCCCAAATAAGGAGAGCCCCAGACCAGATGGCATCACAGGTGAATTCTACTAAACATTCCAAAAAGAAGTAACATCTATCCTGCTTAAACTCTTCCAAAAATTAGAAGTGGAGGGAATATTGCCTAACTCATTCTATGATGCCAACCTCACCCTAATCCCAAAGCCAAACAAATACACCATAAGAAAACTGTAGATAATCATTCTAACGAACTTAGATGTTGAAATCCTTGACAAAAATACATGCTAATTGTATTCAACAACACATAAAATGAATCATACATCATGACCATGTGGATTTCATCCCTGGTATGCAAGGATGTTTCAACATAAGAAAATAAGTCAATGTAATACGCCACATAAACAGATTGAAAGAGAAAAATCAAATGATCATCTCAATTGATGCAGAAAAAGCATTCAACAAAGCACAACACCCTTTCCTGATTAAAAAACACTACAAAAGATAGGAATAGATGATAAAGGGTGTATATGAAAAACCCACAGTAACATAATATTCAATGGAAAAATCCTAAAAGCTTTCTCCCTAAGATATGGAACAAGAAAAGGATTCCCACTTTCACTGCTCCTATTTAACATTTTCTTAGAAGTACTTGCTCAAGGACTTAGAGAAGAAAAAGATATAAAAGGCATCCAAATAGGAAAGAAATAAGTAAAAATTTCACTATTTGCTGACAACATGATCCTATACATAGAAAGCCCTGAGAAATCAACAAACTTCTAGAGCATGTAAATGAGTTCAGTAAAGTCATAGGTTATAAGATTAATGTGCAAAAATCAGTAGCATTTATGTACACTAATGATGAGCAATATGAGGAGGAAATCAAGAAAAAAATCCCATTTACAATAGCAACTAAAAGAATCAAATACTCAGGAATAAATTTAACTAAAGATGTAAATGACTATACAAAGAAAACTACACAATACTGTTAAAGAAAATCAAAGAAGGCTTAAATAAATGGAAGAATGTTCCCTGTTCATGGATAGGAAGGCTAAACATCATTAAGATGTCTAAACTACCCAAACTGATCTATAGATTTAATGCAATGCCAATAAAAGTCACCACAGCATTTTTTTATTACTGATTTGGAAAAATTAACTATGCAATTTATTTGGAAGGGCAAGAGGCCCCAAATAGCCAAAGACATGTTGACAAAGAAAAATGAAATCAGAGGAATTACACTACCTGACTTTAAAACATACTACAAAACAACAGTAGTCAAAACTGCATGGTATTGGCACAAAGACAGATATACTGAGTAATGGAACTGAATTGTGAGTCTGATATAGACTCTTGAATATAAAGTCAACTGATGTGCAACAAGGCCACCAACTGCATTCAACTGGGAGAAAATGGCCTCTTCAACAAATGGTGCTTGAAGAACTGGATATCCATATCCAAAATAATGAGAGAGGAATGCCATCTCACACCATATACAAAAATAAACTCAAGATGGATTAAAGATCTAACTGTAAGAGCCAAGACCATAAAGACCTTGGAAGATAATGTAGGGAAGCATCTACAGGACCCTGTAATAGGAAATGGTTTCATGAACTTCACACCCAAAGCATGAGCAGCAAAAGAAAAAATAGATAAATGGGACCTCCTCAAAATTAAAACCTTTTGCACCTCAAAGGAGTTTGTTAAGAAAGTGAAAAGACAGCCTACTCAATGAGAGAAAATATTTGGTAATCATATATCTGATAGGGGCCTAAAATATTGCATATATTAAAAAATCCTACACTTAAACAATAAAAGGACAAACAATCCGTTTTAAAAATGGGCAAGTGATTTGAATAGACACTTCTTCAAAGAAGAAATACAAATGACTAAAAAGCACATGAAAAGATGCTCAACTATTTGAGCTTAACTATTGATGCTTAACTATTTGGGAAATGCAAATCAAAACTACAAAGAGATATCATCTTACACCCATTAGACTGGTGGCTATTTAAAAAAAACAAAGGACTGCAAGTGTTGGAGAGTTTGTGGAGGAATGGGAAACCTCATGCACTACTGGTGGGAATGTAGAATGGTGCAGCTATTGTGGAGGACAATTTGGTGGTTCCTCAGGAAGTTAACTATAGCACTGCCATAGCATCCAGCAATTCCACTGCCGAGTATATACCCAGAAGAAATGAAAGCAAGTACAGGAACATATACATCCACACCATTGTTCACAGTGGCATTATTCACTATTACCAAAAGGTGGACTCAACCCAAATGCCCTTGAACAGATGAATGGATAAACAAATTGTGGTATATACATACAATGGAATATTACTCAGCTCTACGAAGAAATACAGTATCAACACATAGGATAGCATGGATGAATCTTGAGGACATTATGTTCAGTGAAGCAAGCCAGGCACTGAAGGCCAAATATTACATGACCTCACTGATACGAATTAAGCAAATTGAACAGACTCACAGAGCTAGAGTCTGGGAGATAGGTTTGCAGGAAATAGAAAGGGAGAAGGTTGTGAGCCAACACCCATGGGGCAGAATCGATGATAAGGTGGAAATGTGTAGTTGTACATTGGAGGGGCATGACAGTGGTGTAATGATATGGCTGGGATGTGCAATGCTTGTTTGTAAGGGGAGTGGTGTAGGGAGGGTGGGTTGGACTGTCCATGGAAGTGGGGGAAGGGTTGAGCGAGGGAGCAGGTGAACACTGAGGATTGGTTGGTACATGGTTGAATCTACAATGTTGGAAATGCTCTGTTGGCAATATGGCAAATGAGGGTTGTTGGTTTGGGGTGTTGGATGTGGTGGGTATTTGGGACAGGACTCACCTGGGGCAGGTTTCTAGGGAGTGAGTGTTCATCTTGCCATAGTGTGTTGTATCAGTGGGTGGAGACCCATATAATGAGCACCAAGGTGGTGGACTCCCATCCTGGGGAGGCCCACTTTGTTCTCAAATAGAGGCACAAGAGTCTCTCAAGAGCATGAGCAGTGCCTAATAGGGAAGGACAGACCAGCATGTCAAACCCTCAGTGTTGGAAGTAACTACGGATCTTGTACTTCAAGGAGTAAAGCATGATGGTTGCCATGGGTCCTGAGGGGAGAGGGAGGGAGGAATAGAATAGATGGAACAGGGGCATTTTGGAGGTGAGGGAAGTGTTCAATATGATCTTGCTATGATGGATACAGCCCAGGTTAAATTACATAAAAATTTATAAAAGTTTATGGTCCAAAATATAAAGCAATAATCTAAATGATTGACCATGATTGGTAGCTACGTTTCAATATTTGTACATAAGCTGTAACAAATGTATCATCCACATAAAAAAGTTATTAATAGGGGAAGGGAGAAAGGAGGGAGGATGTTGAGTATATGAGAGTCTCCTGTGTTTAGTATGAGACGTTTCTGTAACTTAAAACTTCTTTGAAGACAAAATGAAAAAAGTAAGACATTAGAGAATAATGGAAGAAAACGTCACTGTATATATAGGACAAGAAGTCTTACAGTGATGAATGGCAAAATGTCAAAAAAAATTTAATATTTTTTCATTAGTTTCCACTGTCCCCAATTTTTTTTGTTTTTTTTATTTTTATTTTTGTATTTTATTTCTTATTTTTAAAACTGTCATTTCATTTTCTTATTAATCACATTTGGCTATTTTATTAGCTTCATTTTTCAAAAAGTTTTGGATCACAGAAAGGTTACAACTGTGTCAGGGTTACAATTGTGTCAGTGATGGAGGATGCATGGAAGGAAGTTCACCTGAGCATACATATAAATCATATAAATGTGTTCAAATGTTCCTGGTGTATTTCATGATAGGTGGAGATTCACACAATAACTGAAGGAATATTAAATTCCCATCCTGGGGAGCACCGCCACATTCTCTAATGAAACACCAAGAATCCCCAGAGTACAGGGGCAATGACTAGTGAAGGAGGATGGTCTATTGATGGGCCCTTGGTATTGATGATGGTGCTTATGAACATTTATTCTTGAAATAGAAAATTAGCCTAGTATTATAAGATGCCTAAGAATGGCTGTCTGGGAGCCTCCTTGTTGCTCAAATGTGGCTTCTCTCTAAGCCAAACACAGCATATAAATACATTACCTTCCCTGCAGTGTGGGACATGACCCCCAGGGATGAGCCTCCCTGGCACTGAGGGATTGCTACCAAGCATCAACTAGCAATGCAACTGGAAAAAGACCTTGACCAAATGGGGGAAAGGGTAAAGACAAATGAGTTTATGTGGCTAAGAAACTTCAAAGTGAGTCAGAAGGTCATTCCAGGGGTTACACTTATTCATGTCTCAGCAGGATCTCATTGACTGCCAAAGTAGACACTACCACAAATAGCAGGGCTCCTGAGGGCTCTGGAGACATCCAAACACTGTAGTCAGGGAAGATAGCTCAGGAGTTTGGTGCCTTGACAATGGGCCCTACTTTGGTATTTATGCTCCCCAGGGTGAAAGAGTTGGACTCAGTTGTGTTTTCCCTAAACATGGCTTTTCTGTTCTTCTATTTGAACCAATAATCAGTATGAGGGTTGGTAGGTGCACATCCAAGAGACTTAAATCTTTGGGCTATCCATGTGCCAGCTGAGCCTTGAATCTCCATGGAGTTGCTACACCTACTCTCCAGTTCATTGGTCTCACCCAGGACAACTAACATGGAGGTGATGATAGACAACGTCATACCAAGGAACCAAGAAAGTCTACAACTGCAAGCGAGAGAGTCCATCCATTGGCCCTAAAGGATGGCAGGCCCCTCTCAATTACAGGTGGAGTGGACATCACCATCCCAGAATCCTCAGGCCTGGGGAATGAACTACAAACTAAAGCAGGCTTATTGGTATTCTACTATAAACTTATTGTCATTCTAGCAATGGAGGAAATTATATCACTGATGTGGAAGCATCAAAGCCACTGGAGGCTTTGAGGCAGGGAGAGGGAAAAACAGGGGTAAAGTGGAGGCATTTTCGGGACTTGAGAATTGTTCTGAATGACATTGCAATGACAGACACAGGCCGCTATGTATTTTGCCATAACCTTTAGAATTGGGTGGGACAGATAGTGAACTACAAAGTAAGCTTTAATCCATGCCAGTGGCAATGCTCCAAAATGTGTTCATCAATACCAATAAATGTACCACACTAATGAAAGATGTTATTAATGTGGGAAAATTTGGGAGGTGTGGGAGGCAGGGCATATGGAATCCCCTACATTTTTTATGTAACATTTATGTAACCTAAGTATCTTAAAAAAAATAGGTGTAATATTGTAGCATTTCCAGGACATTGGAATTGTCCTGAATGATGTTGTAGTGACATATAGGCAATTATATTTCTTGTCATAACTTACAAAAATGTTTGGGAGAGAGTTTATACTATAATGTAAACCATAATCCACATTTAGTAGCAATGCTCCAGTATGTGTTCATCAACTGTAACAAATGTACCACAATAATAAAGTATGTTGTTAATGTGGAAAAGCATGGGAGGGGTAGGGAGCAGGGCATATGGAACCCCCTATATATTTTATGTAACATTTATGTAATCTAAGTATCTTTTTAAAAAATCAAGAATTTACTACAACTACATATTAAAATGTATTTTTCATTTGGTATGTTATAGAATTGATTTTGACAATAAAATTCTCCACTAAAAATTTATAAGAAATGCAACATCTGATTTATGTAAATTTTTAAATATATTTATATATGACTCAAGAATATTATAAACATATCTCGGTGAAGGCACTTCTGTAAGAAATACCTGAAGAGAGGAAGCCAGTGTGTTTCAAATGTGTAAATATACTGTTTTATCATATGGTTTGAATCAAGTTTAAAAAAAAAAAAGAACAGGAGATCCCTTATGCAATTTTCTCTACGTACCATAGCTTTCAGTTCAACTTTAGAGGTTTTCCAATTATGATCCACAAGTTCCTTCATCATCATCCTATACTCCAATCACACAAAAATACTTGCAATTTTCTAAATATACCTATTATTTCACCCCTTAATGCCCTTTTACATGTTATTTTGTTCTGGAAGAAATTGCCCAATCTCCACTATTGCGATCCTATGGATGTTAATCACTGCATCTTTGAAAATGTATCTGATCCCCAAGATAAAAAGCCTTTGAAGTAAATGTTAGGAGGAACCAAACTCTTGGAGGTTCAGAAAAATGGTATACCATAGACACTTGTTCCTAACCAGAAAAGATTAACTCATTTCCTGTAACATTTCATTTAATATGTGTCTGTTAAATCCCTATTGTATATCATGTGCTCTACTTACAGGAAACCCCACCTCTGCAGCCCTCACCATGACATAGTGTGGGTGAGGGATAATTTTTAATCTACCTTAGATGGAAATATGGTCAATATGTCTTGCTGATTACACAATCTAATAATGAATCTGAAAAATAAGTCTTTTTTTTACTTTTTGCAAACAACCAAAAATAATTAGAAATAGCACTCTATTGTGAAATTTGTTAAAGTATCATTGTTACAAAATCTTTATATGCGCTACAGGAGGAAAACATAATTCATATATCCAAAGTCTTATGCAAGACAGAACACTAGAAGCAAACAACATTCCTTTCTAACTTAATTCTTGCCTATAGTTTCTGCAAAAATGGCAAAACCAAGGAAATGAAATTGGGGTATTAGTGCAAGGAAGTTTTTTAAGATGCTGGAAAGTGCTGAGTTTATCTGTTTAGTTATTCCCTTTGTTTTGCTAACATATGCTTTTATTTTTTTTCTTGGTGAATACATTAATTTTATTTATTTATTTATTTGTCTTTATTTTTTTAATGTTACATTAAAAAATATGAGGTCCCCATATACCCCCTACCCCCCTCATCCCACTCCTCCCCCAATAACAACAACCTCCTCCATCATCATGAGACATGCATTGCATTTGGTGAATAGATCTCTGAGCACCGCTGCACCTCATGGTCAATGGTCCACACCATAGCCTACACTCTCCCACAGTCCACCCAGTGGGCCATGGGAAGACATACAATGTCCGGTAACTGTCCCTACAGCACCACCCAGGACAACTCCAAGTCCTGAAAATGCCCCCACATCACATCTCTTCCTCCCACTCCCTACCCCCAGCAGACATCATGGCCACTTTTTCCACACCAATGTCATGTTTTCTTCGATTACTAATCACAATAGTTCATGAACAGAATATCAGTATGGCCACTCTAATCCATATTCTATTCCTCCATTCTGTGGACCTTAGAATGGTTGTGTCCACTCCACATCTATATCAAGAGGGGACTTAGATTCCATATGGATGCTGGATGCAATTCTCCTGCTTTCAGTTGTAGGCACTCTTGGCTCCCTGGTGTGGTGGTTGACCTTCTTCACCTCCATGTTAGCTGAGTGGGGTAAGTCCAATAAACCAGAGTGTAGGGGTTGAGGCTCAGGGCCTGGCTATCACATGGTTAGTCCAGAGATTCAGGTCCCCTGGGTATACATTAAACCCCAGCACCAACTATAGTTCTGGTAAAAGTAACAGGAGAGACTTGTGGACAAAGATCACATTTGAGTCCAGCTCTGTGTTTCACACAGAAACACAAACTCCAAAGTGGGGCCATCTGTCATGACCTGTGGGTCTCTGTAGCCCTCAAAAGAACCAATACCTTGAGTAGTATCTACTTTATCTGTCTTTGGGACTCTGCTCAGGTGTGCATAAGGACAACCCCTCTGATAACCTCCTGGCTCTTTTTGGAGACTCATAGCCATATAAACTCATTTGTCCTTTCCATTTCCCCCTTTTATTCAGGTCAAAAAGCATTTTTAACTCCTGGTATTATATGTAGACTGAGATATTCTGCTGGTCCAAGTTGAACCTTTTATTCAAGGTCATTTTCTAGTTACATCACCAGCTAGTACTTGATAGTAATCCCTTGGTGCCAGGGAGGCTCCTCCCCAGGAGTCATGTCCCATGCTGGGGGGAAGGCAGCACATTTTTGTGCTGAGTTTGGCTTTGAGACTGGCCACATTTGAGCAACATGGAGGCTCTCAAGAGGTAACTCTTAGGCACCCTGCAGCTCTAGGCCTTGTTCTTATTTCAGGTGCACAGGCTTACAAGCATAGTCATTAGTATCAAGGGCTCATTGTTGGACCTTCCTTCTTTTTTGGTCTTTGCCATTGGACTTACTTTTAGAAGTATTCTCCTCTGAGTCAGTCTCTGAAATAGCCATCTTACCTGTATCTTGTTACCTTCCTTCACAAGAGTCTGCATTTATGAAATGCAGAGATTAATTGGTTTTACCTTTCACTTTTTCCATGGGGTGTCTTGATGATTTAGGGTGGTTGGTTAATTGCTTTGAGGGTGTCAAAGCCCTTTTTAGGGATGAGTGCTCTTCGCACACAACAGATGCACCACGGATGTTTTAACATGTGGGGAGCTTAGGGGACAAAACTCAGAAACATATTATTTCTGAAGATTATTTCAAAGGTCATATCTAACAATACGCTATATAGAGAATCTCTTAAATAAAATGGTTATATCTGACATTTTAAGGTTTATATTTTAAGATTCATTTTGGAAATAAGAAATTAGCAGTGCAAATAATTGTTTAAATTTTATAGTGAATTTTTCAAATTTTTCAAATTTATTAGTTGTCCTTTACTGTGAGTTTAAATATAATTATCATAGCTAAGCAAACATAATAATACCAGATTTATAATTCTTCTAATTATGATTCTTCTACTCCTTTTATTTGAGCCTATAATTTTCAATTAATCTGTTGGATATATTTCTCAGAAACTTAAATCTTTGGATTGTTCATAAGCCAGTTGATTCCTGAACTGGCTAAATCCTACTGTTCATTTCTTCAGACTTGCCCTAGACAACTAACAAAACAATGATGATGGACCAGTCCCATTCCAAAGATGAGGAGTATCTTCAAATTCAAGCAAAACAATATGTTTTTTCTGTCCCATAATATCTAAGTCCATTCTCAGCTTCAAGCAGTTAAAATGGACATCGATCTAAATCCCTCAAGATTGAAGAATGAACAAAAATAAGAGAGGAGTGTAGCCACAGACCAAAGCAGATTTATTGCTATTGTAGCTATCTGGGGTTAATAGAGTAACTTCTAAATTATTTTTTAAATTTAAATAGCAGATGACAACATATTGACAGATCCCAGGTGAATGTAAAATTTGTGCAGGTGCACCTATTTTTATAATTATTTGCAAATGTATTTCATACAATAATGTCTATATGTACACAATAATATAAATAAATAGGCCTTGCAGATAAAGTAGCCAGAAAAGAAATGAGAATTCAGTCAGTAAACACAGGTTTCTTTAATTTACAATTCTTATAAAATTTTAGAATATTATGATGGCAAAGGATTTAATAGTTAAAATGGGTAAAGTGAGATAGTGAATGACAAGGGCTAAAAGTCACTTAATTGTCAGGTCTGTTGCTAACAAAATTAATGTTTCTTATAGGATGTATTAATAATTCTTACCAGTATCTACCTTCCCAAACACCTCTCAAATTACAAATAATTCATGTATTTTTATTTTCTTTATTTATATATGTATGCATATCTTTCATTTATTCTACAAAACAGATTTTTTTAAAAAGTTACGCCTCACTGATACATAGGAAAGTATTACTCTTCACAGCTATTTTTTACCAATTTAATAATAAAGTATTCAAAGCATGTCCTTAGTCATCTAATTTATAAAATTTAAAGGAATCTTAATTTATGAGTGTGTTCTAGTCACCAGATGCTTATGAATATAATTAAAGGTAATGAATAGTTCCATTAGTCTTAATTTTATTGTGAGGATGCCTAGAAAAGAGTCACCATTCTTTTGTCACTTCCGCATGTGCTCTGAAAACATTTGATAGACTAAACTTCCTCTTTCTCTAGACTCCTCTAACTTCAGTATTCTATCAAATGTCAGTGGAGCTTATGAAAGCAAGTGTTTTGTCTGTTACCTTGAAGTCAAGCTGTTAAAAGTTCTGTGTTCCTTTCCTTCAGCTGTGTGCTATCCTGAGGCAGTCTGAGAAGCTGAAGTAACAAACAGGGAAGAGAGTTATGTACCATCATTAAAATTTTCACATATGTTTCAATTCTACAGTGGCAATTCTCTGAAAAGCAAGACAGTTCCAAAAGTAGCAGCAGGCTGAAGAACTTCCAGTTGCTTCCCCAAAATGTATCCACTAAAATTTTGCAAGAACTTGTTTGATATTTGGAGGAAGACTCTCCAGTCAGTAACGAATGCCTGTGACTGAGGATCAAATCTGGAACTTGAGGATCCACACTAAATGTTTTACTACAAATAGAAATCCCTGTTGCTGGGATGAATAAGCTGTATTTATTTATACCTTGGCCATGAACATTTGGAAAGCTGCAGATTCAGAAGTGACATATGGTGCATCCAAAAGGCCTAAAAATCCCTTTTTTTATAGAATGTTCCTTGGCTTTTCCTCAGTGTTCATGTTACTAGAGGCTGCTGTGATAAGACTATTTTTATAGAAGCTTAAAATAAAATTCTGATAAAATACTACACTGTTTAGGAGTTCTCATCATAACATAATATGCCTACTACTTCTAGAAATGTGATTCAAATAAAAATGTACATGGTTTCATATCAACCCAACTCCCTCCATATTATATACATTTAAATTCCAGGCTTGTTTGATAGAGTTTGAAACTTCGACTTGCTGTCCTAGTTCCTCTCTGTAAATACATGTTAGGAGAAGTAATTTTGAGATAGCTATTCCACTGAGATTTCAGATTATCAGAGGGTCAAAACTGGACTGCTATTACCGCTATTAATCTTCCTCTCTCAGTGACAGCATTCCTTCTGGCAGCCTCTAAATCTTGCAGATGCTCTGGAGTTCAACCACCCAGAGGGAGTTTCAACTTTAAATATAGATAGATATAGATAGAAATGGATATAGGTACATAGATATACAGATACAGATAATGCCATGAAAAAATACTGTAATTCTGGTTGAAGGAGTGCAAACCCTTTTCTATAATGTGATTTCAATGAAAATCATTGTGCAGCTGGTAAATCTTTTTTTTCAGCTCAAAGACACATCTTTATTTCAATAAATATGGTATCAGAACATCCCGTTTTCCTTTGTTTATCCATTTGACAAGTTTTATTGTAATTATAAAAATGAGCAAGCCAACCTGAAATTATAGAATACATACTACTTTGGCCAAGGAAACTACCCTGCCTCAGTGTTTAGTAATCACCTATTTCCCCCTTTTTGTTATTTAGTTTCTTATTTTACTTCAAAGGGATTTTCATAGAATTTTAGCATGTTATACTGAAAAAGGAATAATGAGAGCTTCATGCTGCTGATGAGGAAATTGAAGCATAAAATTTTGAGTTGATTTAGCCAAACGGAGACTGAGAAGTAGTGGCAGAGTTTAATTTTCATATGGGTGCTGCTGATTTCTGTCATTAAATGATATAACATATTTGACTTCATTCAAAGTAACTTCTAAACTTTAAACAAAAATAAATCTGATATTATATGACTAACAAAGGTACTCAAATATACTCATTGTTTTATTTTCTCAATGTTATGTGAAATTCCTAAATTATACACCTAATCCCATATTCCTAGTGCTTTTAAACATATCAGCATTCTATGTTCTGTGTCATCTATGAATTTCACAATGCTGGTGCTTTTTTGTATTTTGATATCTTGAGCAAATGTAGCAGTCTCCCTTTATCTCTCTTTTATTAAGGGAAGAGGAGAAGTGTTCAGTGATAACATAGGATTTTAGGAATTATGATACCTGAGTCCCAATCCTACTTCAACCACTTCATAACAGTCTTCAAATGGGACCTAGCAGTATAGGAAATAATAACACAGGAGGAAAATACTTTTGTTTTTCATTATTCCAATTCAAGATAAATAAATAGGTGGCACCCTCATTGGACCTTGTTGAAAAGTATATTTTTAAAATGGCAATAATGATACCCACTTCTTACCAAATTATTTCTTAGAGTTAGTAAATTTGAAAACACCAGTAAATTGTAAATACTTGTATTTTCCTAAAGCCAATATTTTCAAGTTTGAGTTAAGAATTCCATGTAATTTCTCTATTTTTTCTATTATTTTCTATTTTAAGAGATTTTACCTTGATATTTTATGTCTGGCACCATGCTATTGACTTAGGAGTGAACAAAATTGAATATATATAACATGATTTTTACTGTCAAAGAATAAAATTTACACCTCTGAAGGAGAAGTAGTTAAATAAATAAAAGTGAAATGTTAAATAAATGTTGTACCAGCAGTAAGCTACAAAAGTAATATGTTATATTCAAGGTCTAGTGAGTAATGTTACTGTTATATCGGCTACATGGAGAAAATGTTGCAGATGGAGGACCTCTGAGCATAGCCTTTTTAAAAGCATGTATTCCCAACTATATGTAGTGAAACACTATTTGGAGCTAGTTTATAGAAGGTGCTTCTTGAATCTCAGGGTAGGAAATTTGAAATTTATTCTGTAGTCAAAGGAGTAAAATATGATGCAGCGTATCATTCATTTATTATATGATGAAGTTTGGATTCAAATTTTAGAGATCTGAGATTGCCTTACAAAGTACTCTCAATTCCAACTAAAAATTTAAAGTCAGAAATATTGTCAAAGATAATGAAGCTATAAGGAATGTATATTCAGTTAAATGTTTTTTCAAAATAAATACAGGTTCCTTTTGCAATGGTTATCTTTTTACAAAATAAGATGGTGTCACTCTAATAGTGTCTTTTCAGATTTTTATTAAAACTTTTTCAGAGTTTAATTCAGATGATTAAAAACTTCAAATATCATGGAAGGACTCATACAAAACAATAATCCACTGCTCCAGCACATATTTCCACCAGTCTTGCTCCTCAGAGGCAATCAGTAAATTTAAATAATAGTCTTGTTCCATAATTTCTTGATTTATGAATTTTGACCTTGTTTCTTAATTTTGCACTTAAAGGTAAGAATTTAGGTTATTTTTTCTACCATTCCATCTCTTTTTTGGCAGTTATGTCACTATTCTAAATATCTTGTCACTATTCTAAATATCTAAATATCACTTAAACATTCATACGAAATACCAAAATCGTAATTTTTGTTGTTTCATCATCCACATAATCCTGCATTTATCTCCCCACCCATAGACTCCCAAATGGCTCCTCATTTTTTTGTGTGTGTTCCCACTTCTGCTCCCCAACTCCTATCTCTTATATATTCACTTTTACATTATTTAAATGATCATCATTCACATTCTATTTTTATTCAATTTTATTGATACATATTAATAAAGAATGCAATCCATCCAAAGTGCACAATCAATGGGATATTGTATACACATACTGGTGTGCATTTATCACTTCAATCATTATTAGAGCATTTTGCATTTTCATCATTCCAATAATAATAATAACAAAAAACAAACCAACAAAAAAGCTCTATCCCTTAATAACTACATCTTAATCTCTCCATGCTTCCCCAGCCATACATAACAGCTATTCTGTTTCCATCTTTCTAATTTATTTGTATTTATATTTTGTATAGATGGAGTCAAATGATACGTAAAAAAAGGAAATACACTAAGGGAAAGAAAGAAGAGAGAAGGTATTACAGATTTACATTCAATTTTGCAACCATACCTGTTTTCTGTATTTTGACACTAGATTAATTCTAAAATTGGAGTACCAAAAAAAAAACACTATTTACATTTTGTGATAATGTAAATATTCCTCACTAAAAAGCCACGATCTGTGCTAGAATTATCTTTCTTCTCTTTGGATAACAATTCCTATGCATCTCAGTAGTGATTGTTCTTACCAACAAGTTTCATAATATTCTTCTGATTTGTACTGCCCCAGTTGCCTTTACCTCACTCTCACATTTCCCCAAGCTAACTCCAGGAAGTTCGATGTGAGTATGACAAAGAGAGAAAGAAAATAGCTTAACTTATTAAGATTTTCAGTTAAATCTCCTGTTTTCATTGCCATGTTTTACCACCATTATCTGGTTCATTGGTCCTCTGTGTCCAGAGACTCATAAATTTCAATGGTCCAGAATGATTCTCTCCCAGGCTTCAGTTCCCCCTGGGCTTTCAATTTTCAGTGCTACTATTCAATCAACATTCTTCCTTCTTCATTCTGTCTCCTACAGATACATTGAAATATTTTGTTCACCATTTCTTTCACTACTCTAACTTTATTACCTTTCGATTATTTTTCTGTTATTTCAAGGGCAAGAAGAATAACATGTACTCTGTTGTTCATCATTAGGAATCAGAACTGGGGCAGTAGACTTGGCCCAGTGGTTAGGGCGCCAGTCTACAACATGGGAGGTCCGCGGTTCAAACCAGGGGCCTCCTTAACCTGTGTGGAGCTGGCCCATGCGTAGTGCTGATGCATGCAAGGAGTGCCCTGCCACGCAGGGGTGTCACCCATGTAGGGAACCCCATACACAAGGAGTGCGCTCCGTAAGGAGAGCTGCCCAGTGCGAAAGAAAGTGCAGCCTGCTCAGGAATGGTGCTGCACACATGGAGAACGACACAACAAGATGACGCAACAACAAAAAAGAAACACAGGTTCCTGTGCCACTGACAACAACAGAGGCGGACAAAGAAGACACAGCAAATAGACACAGAGAACAGACAACTGGGGTGGAGTCGGGGGGAAGAGAAGAGAAATAAAGAAAATAAATAAATCTTTTAGAAAAAAAAAAGGAATCAGAACTGAAAGTAATACTTTAATTAATTGAAGATACCACTCCAGTCCTTTTCCTTTTCATCTACCTCTTTCCCAACTCCTTTGCTTATCATGTAATTGCAATTTCTTGGAATAAGTAACACACAAAATGTCAGGATTAATTCAAACAAAGGTGTTATAAAAAAGAAACACAAGAATGCTACAGTTTCCAAAGCTTCTCAACATAAGAATATTCTCCTTTCCCCCTTTCTATCTCTCATTCCTCTACAACTAATCAGAGGAAGAACTACATGAGTCTAAGGGTTTGTAATTTTAGCAACTTTATAATAATAAATGAACATTTCTTAATGAAGAAAAATGTGTCCTAACTCTGAAAATACAAACCAATAAAGCTGATATATTTCTACTTCAAAAGCATAAACCTGAAATAACCTACTTATGCAAATCTAGATATTTTCAACCTTTAGATATTTATTTTATTTTATTAGATAAAATGTCTTGAAGTGACATTTTATCAGTTCTCACAAAGAATATCTCTCAAGAGCGTTGGAAGTGGTATGAAAAAATCCTAAAAACACCACTGGAAAACAATTAAAGTAGTTGTCTTCTTGTTAAAAGTCCTCTGCTCCATCTAAATTGGATAACAAGTTTAACATCTTAATTCATAGATTAGAATAATTGTATGAAAAACAAACTCAAGGCAGGATTGTCTCTGTTTCAAGGTGTCCCTGAGTGTTCTTGGTTAGCCATTCAGTCATTTGATCAATGCTTCAGCTACAGACTGACAATTCCATTTCACATTTTCATTCATCTTCCTTGGCCCATTTCCTCTGAGTTTTCAGACCCTAACATACAATCATCTAACCAAGTAGGGAATTGCCTTCCCCCAGTTGTATATTAGACCAAGTGACTTGCTTCTATAATGTTGCCACTGTATATGTCAAATTCGTACTTTTCTTACTTGTTTCTATAGAATAGACTTAAAAGATAATTTGGTCTAAAATCTAACATCTGTCTATAATCCTCAAATTTCTCAAAATAGTGAAATAGTTCTCCTCCCTTGTTCTATGGTATTGTCTGTAACTCTAATGGATTGGTTATGTCATTCCACCTTGTCCCCTGTATGTCTCCCAGTATATTTTGTTGTGGGAAACACTCTTTAAACTCTACTTGAGCTTCAATATTCAAGACTCATTACAAATGTCAACTCAGTTCCACTGAGAAGCCCCAGTATTTTACCATTAAGTTTTTAAGGATACAACCAAATATTTATTTTTGCATAGTACCCAAATATTTGTAAAGTAAAAGAACAAATAATTACTTTTCATGTCTCTTTTCAAACATGGAAAACTTATATCTAATCTTGTTTCTTTTTAGGGCAATAATTACCAAATATGTTACTCAGAGCTCTTCCCATGAAATCTAGTTTTTTTGTATGACTTCGTGCTAAAAGGGATTCTATGATATTATGAAAATTGAATGGTAACTGCAGGCCTCAGTTTCATTTGATTAACCCCTCTCAAAATGTTACTTTAAGTCAGACTGGTAGATTTTGTGATTATAGCACAAGAACAATTATTTATGCCTGAATTGAGACAGGTATTTTCTGAACCAAATCAAGCCATGCTTCCTGAATGGAATTCTGCTCTTCATTGGTACTTTTGAAAAAGGATTCTAAAATCTTCAACACATAGGTACAAATAATCTCCATAGTACTGATAAATTGGGGTGCTGATATATGCTTAAGGAAAAGCTATGGAGAATCCCCAAACAGGACACTTTTGCACAAAACAATGGAGGACCTAAACTTGAATTGTCTTATAGTTGAATGACACATTTTTATAAGCATTAACAGCAGTTTAAGGGTGGATTTTTGTTTATCTTTTAGTTCCAGTAATATTCTACAACAAACCTTCCTCTTCTTTTTAAGGTTATTTGGTCTTAAAAGGCAATTCTTATCTTCAACGTTTCGTCCATTGTTGTCTTCATTGGTTTTGAGGTGACTGCAAGTAATTTTGTACTGATAATAAAGATTTTTTAAAAAAATAATATAAGAAGATTCAAATAATTCTTACAGCATTCTTATGCTACTTTACTTGAATGGAAGAAAAAGGAATAAATTTACTAATGTGTGTTGGAATTGAGCACAAGTTGCAAATAGTAATTATGGCGAGTAGTAACTGACTGTGATCCATGTATTTGTGCTTTATTTTCCTTCACAACTTTGTGTTTATTTTATCAAGCTTTCTATGTATTCATGGAATGTGCTTCCCAAGCTTAAGCCATCTGTAGATTTACTTTTTGCTCTTCTTTGCTTCAGAATACTACTTTCTTGTACTTTCTCAGAAACCTCTTTACTATCTAAACTCGATCTTTCTCATGGGTATTTAAATATCATTAATTTTTCATATTTAAAAGAAAAAAAATTCCAACAACAACAATAACAACAGGACTTGGTTTATCCCACACTGTCCATTTCCTCACCTCTTACTACTGCTCAGTACATTACAGCCTGGTTTCCATTACTCTCTTCAAACTGCTCTCCCTAAAGTTATCAAGGACTTACACATCATTAAATAAAATGGTCATTCTTCAGTTCATGTGTAATTTGATTTTTGGCAGCATTTGGTACAGTTGAGCATGCCCTCATTCTAGAAACTCTCATTTACCTTGGTTTCCATGACCCGTCACACTCCTGCATTAGCCTCTGCATTTCTGCTTATGCCTTCTCTGCTTTATTTGCTCAATTTGTCCATTAAATATCTGGAGATTTACAAGGCTTGTTCATAGATCCTTTTTCTTTCTCATGTTAAAACTTTCTCTGAAGAAATTTTATGTAGTACTACATAAGCTCAGGTGACCTTTAAATTAATGTCTCTATCCTAGATCTTTTCATATATTTGGCATCTCAACTTGAATATCTCCAAAACCAAAATCTGGTCCCCACTCTACCACTTACCTGGTCTTATCCTAGTTTCCCCTATCTCAATATGCTGCTGCAGCATCCATGCCTGCAAACTGACAACTTTGACACCTCTCTTTCTTTAACCAAAATACCCATTTTCAATTCATCAATTCCTATCGAATCTACCTTATAAATCTCTCAAATCTATTCTTTATTTCTATTCCTGAGGCCACAGTTCTAACCCTAGCCACTCAAATCTCTGCCAAAAATCTTTTACTAGTTTCTCTGCCTTCTACTATTGTCCTCATTTGGTGAGTTCTCACTGAAAACAGTATTAATTTTGAATCACGAATCTTGTCCATATTCTTTGAAAATCCATGTCTTTTCATTGCTTTCAGGATAGGACAAACCTTAATGTGGTTGCAGGGTGCTTATGGTCTGACTTCTACTAAACTTTCTAGGCTCAGCCTGTACCCTTGAGTCCCTTTGGCACACAGTGAACAGACATTTTTCTTTTCCACTTGTAGACCATGTAATCATCCCACATTTTATTGTAATGCTCAGCACTGTGTTTTGCCAAAGAGTAGATACACTTTTGTCTTCACCTGTTGAAACTAATCAGATATCTGCACTGTATTCTATGCAGTCAGTCTCTGTCATTCATTACTTTAAAAATCCATTCATTTAACAGGCACTTATTAAGCACCGATCAGTGAGAATTTTTGAAATTCAGGAGGAAGAAGCCAGAGGGAAGGGCCATGCTGGAAAACTGATGATGTAAATGGGTTGGAGAAGGCAAAAAACCATTATGTGGCAGAGAACCAGCAAGATGGTGGTGGAGTAAGGACCTCCTAGAGTCAGCTCCTGCTACAGGGCAGTTAGCAAACACCTAGAGCTTTCTGGAGCTAGCTAAAGCACCTGTTTTGGGGCTCCAGGCCAGAAAAGCATTCTGCAACATCCCTGAAGGAATGGAATGAGGAGACTCCCCATCTGCAGAGAAGACTCCTAAGTAGAATGTTCCATGCCCCGGAGGCCAGTGTCTATCCTCCACTGGAGGCACAAGCCGCCTCAGGAGCTGTTCCACAGCTGGAATTGAAAGCTCCACTTCCTCAAATCAGGGGTGGAAGAGACAGTTGGGCACCAACTTCAGCTACTGATGAGTAAATTCAGCAGGCTAAAGTTTAATCCTGAGAACAGCTAAAGTTCGAGCCTGTCCAAATCAGAAAAAGGCTGGGAGCTGCCATCTTAACTCCATGCCTGGCATGAGGGGAAGTGGGGCAGACTGAAAATCACAGTGCTGGTAGGTACCTGCTTCTTTCCATTCAAGTCAGATTGCACCTCTAGCCTAGGCCCCAGTGCCACCTCCAGCAAGGAAAAAAGTGTGGGAACCTGTGCCAGCCTTTCCATGAAATTACCAGCCAAGCCGTGGAGGCTGGTGATTATCCTACTCTGGAGGAATGAGCTGCCCCAGGAGCTATTCTGTGGCTGGAATTGGAAGCTTCATTTCCAAAAACAGGGGAGGAAGAGATGGTTGGCTGCAGATTTTGGCTATGGATTGGTAGACTCGGCTGGCTAAGATATAACCCAGGGAACAGCTGGGTGTGAATCAGCCAAAGTTGGAGAAAGGCCAGTGTCTGCCATTTTTACTCCACCCCAAGCCTGATGGGAAGCCAGGCTGCCTGAAAATCACATTGATGGTAGGAACTGGTATCTTTCATCCAGATCGGCCTGCAGCCTTAGCCTAGGCTTCAGCCCCACCTCTGGCAGGGAGGAGGCAGCCAGACCCTGCACCAGCCTATCCAGGTAACTGCAGGTACCTTTGGCTGGCGCAGACTGAAAATTGGAAGTCTACCAGGGCAATGCGGTCATCTTGGACCTGCACTGCATAGATTGCTGCCCACACCTGCAGCTCAATCCCCACCCCAGGCAGGGGAGAAAGGGGCATGAAGCTTCATTAGTCTCTCTTGGAAACTACTGTCTAGGCCTACATGGCTCGGATTATTTCACACTGCTGTGACTCTGTCCCTACCCCTGGTAAAGGAGAAAGGTGGAAGAAGCTATATTGGTCCCTGGCACAATGAGGGCAGCTTGAGCCTTCACAGTTTATAGCACCAGTTATGTCCTTGACTGCTGCTGCACAACCAGCAAGGGAAAAAGGGCAGGAAGCCCTAAACTAAAGAGAAAAACTGCACCCAGAATAAATACTATAGTAAGCCAGATGCCCAGACACCAACAAAAAATTACAATCCACACCAAGAAACAGGAAGATATGGACCAGCGAAAGGACCAAGATAAGCCTCCAGATGACATAAGGGAGTTGAGACAACTAATCATACATGTGCAAACAAATCTCCTTAATAAATTCAATGAGATAGCTAAAGAGATTAATGATATTAAGAAGATACTTGATGAGCTCAAAGAAGAATTTGAAAGCATGAATAGAAAAATAGCAGATCTTATGGGAAAGAAAGGTGCAATAAATGAAATTTAAAAAAAATAAACAGTGGTATCACATAATAGCAGATTTGAGGAGGCAAAAGAAAGGACTGGTGAGCTTGAAGAAATGGCCTCTGAAAGTGGACATACAAAGAACAGGTGAAGAAAAGAATGAACAAACTTGAACAAGGTCTCAAGGAACTAAATGACAGCAAAAGACATGCAAACATATGTGTCATGGGTGTCCCAAAAGGAGAAGGGAAGGGAAAAGAGGCAGAAGGAATATTTGAAGAAATAATGGTAGAAAATTTCCCAACCCTATTGAAGGACATAGATATCCATGTCCAAGAAGCACAACATACTCCCATTCATAAAAATCTGAATAGACCAACTCTGAGATGCATACTCAGCAGAATGTCAAATGCCAAAGACAAAGAGAGAATTCTGAGAACAGCAAGAGAAAAGCAATGCATAACATATAAGGGATATCCAATAAGATTAAGTGGTGATTTCTCACCAGAAAACATGGAGGCAAGAAGAGAGTTGTCTGATATATTTAAGATACTACAAGAGAAAAACTTCCATCCAAGAATCGTATATCCAGCAAGACTATCTTTCAAAAATGAGGGCAAGATTAGAATATTTACAGATAAACAGAAACTGAGAGAATTTCTAAGCAAGAGACCAGATTTTCTGGAAATACTAAAGGGTGTGCTAGAGCCTGAAAAGAAAAGACAGGATAGAGAGGTCTGAGAGTGAGTCTAGAAATTAAGATTATATCAATAAAAGTAACTAAAAGTGTCAAAAGATTGATGAAAATAAAATATGACAGATAAAACTCAAATAGTCAGGAATAAACTTAATCAACAATGTAAAGCACTTGTTCCAGAAAACTGCAACTCGATGTTAAAAGAAATCAAAAAAGCCCTAAATAACTGGGAGAATATTCCATGCTCATCGATTGGAAAACTAAATATCATTAAGATATCAATTCTACTCAAATTGATATACAGACTCAATGCAACCCTGATAAAAAAATTCCACCAGTATTATTAAAAAAATTGAAAACACGATCATCAAATTTATTTGCAAGAGTAAGGGGTCCTGAATAGCCAGAAATATCATAAAAAGGAAAAGCAAACCCTCATCTCCAGACTTTAAATCATATTATCTAGCTATAGTAGTAAAAACATCATGGTACAGGCCTAAGGACAGACACATAGACCAAAGGAATGAAATTTATGGTTCAGAAACAGACCCTCACATGTATGGTCAAGTGATTTTTGACTAGCCTGTCAAATCCACACAGCTCTGGCAGAACAATCCATTCAACAAATGGTGCTGAAATAATTGGATATCCATAGCCAAAAGAAAGAGGACTCCTATCTCACACCTTATCTAAAAATTAACTCAAAATGGATCAAAAACCTAAAAATAAAAGCAAGACCCAACACTTCTAGAAGGAATTGTAGGAAAATATCTTCAAGACATGGTAATAGGTGGTGGATTCTTAAAGGAGATAAGAGGAGGACTGAGATGGATACTGATGTTTAATGTATGTAGAAGTTTTAACTAGCTTTCTGTAAAAGCATGGAAATGTATAAGTGGATGACAACACATAGTGAGTAACAGCTAATTTATAAATTGGGTTGTGGCTGAAAATGGTAGTCTAGGTATGTAAATGCCAATTGACACACTGCTAGAGAATAATCTGGGAACTGAATAGCACAGTAAACCAAGAGGTAGATGAGAATTGTGGTTGATGGTGGACATTCAAGGGTGTCCTTTGTGATCTAGAGCAAATGTACATCACTACTGCAGGGTGTTGGAAATGTGGAAATGTGAAGTATGGAAAAAATACCTCTGTAACGTGGACTGTGGTTACTATTCTTGCATCTATCCGGAAGATGTACAGTGTTGACTGTGAGGAAGTATGGAAAATGTGAGTCAAATGTACACTGTGGACATGGTAACAATCAGATGAAATAATCCTATCTGTAGCATATATTCCACCACAGTGTGGTTGTGTTGATGGAGAGGTGTTGTTTGGGAATTCTGCATATATGCATGATTGTTTTATAAGTTTACAAATGTAAGATATGGTCTATGATTAGTAGAAGATTTTGACAATATTCTTTCATAATTTGTAAAAAACATCTCACACCTTGCACACAATGCAAGGTGTTGGTGGAGGGTTGATGTAGGGGACCCCTGTATGATGTTATGCATGTTTGCTTTGTAAGTTCACAACTTTTACTATATACTTAATTATTTATGTATGATATAAAGATAATAATAACAGGGTTGGTTGGGGGAAAAATACTTTGGTTAGTAATAATATTTTGACAATGCTCTTTAATCATTAGTTACAAAGGTTTAACAACAATGCAAGTTATTGATGGTAAGGTGAGTTATGAGAGTCCTGTATGATGTTATATATGTTTGTTTTGTAAGTTCACAACTATTATTATACATTTACTGTTTAGGTAGTTTTATGTATGAGTGATAAACTTCAATAAATGAATTAAAAAATAAAAAATAAAATTTTAAAAACTCATTATGTGGCACCACCCATGTTCACATGATCTGTGTAGCTCATGGTCTGACCACTGGTGTTTCAACTGCACACAAACAGACTCATTTTCACAAAGCTCCCTCTACTTTGGTTTTATAAAACCCTAGCCCTTGTTCATCAACATACTACTTTAAAAATATTGGAGGGGGAGCAGATATGGTTAAAGCAGTTGAGCACCCACCACCCACATGGGATGTCCCAGGTTTGGTTCCTGGTGCCTCCTAAAGAAGACAAATAATGAGCAGACATTGACGGGGGAAAAAAAGAGCAGAAAACAAGCAAAAACAATGAGCAGACAACAAGCAAAAACAAAGAGGACAACAAGCAAAAAAAAAAAAACCAACGAGCAGACAATGAGCAAAAACAAACAAGCAGGGAGCAGATGTGGCAAAAACAGTTGAGCACCCACCTGCCACATGGGAGGTCCTGAGTTCAGTTCCCAGTGCCTACTAAAGGAAAACACAAACAACTTGCAGACAATGAGCAAAAAACAATGAGCAGACAGTAATCAGACAATGAGCAAAAATAATGAGCAGATAACAAGTACAAACAACAAGCAATAAAAACAAGCAGAAAAAAAACAAAAAACAAACCAGTAAACAGACAAGGGAGCCATCTGAGGGAAGGAGGGGATACTGGAAAAGTATCACTTTTGGAGACTGTGACTGAGGGAAGCAGTTCCCTCTCCCCTAATTGTCTTATTGCCAATACAAGAGACAGATAAAAACATAAATAAAACAAGAGTCCCTATCCTAAAACACTCATAGTTTACACTGGAATCATTTCTTTTGAGACTGTTATAAAACCCTCATTATTAAACTTTAAATATTTTTCTAAGCTTTATTAATTTAGAGTCTCTGCCCCATTCCAAGTCTTAAGTGTATCTCACCTGCATTTATCTCTGATGTGTTCCTTGGCCTGTAGTCTTTTTCTTCTCCAATATATCCTTTACATTGATGTCAGCATTCTCTCACTCTTTTCCTAATAACAAAACAAAAATACCACTCTCCTACATTGCTCTCTCAATGTACTATGCCTTTTCACAAACTGATACCTGAACACGGTGTTCTCTCTTTCAAACTCTTTCATTCCTGTTTCTTCTTCACTTGTCATACTCCTACCCGGTCTTGAAGACCAAACCTAAATGTCACCACGTGTGGGAGGCCTTCTCTATATTCCCAGGCACAGTTATTCCTTTGTGATTTTTCCCAGAAAATACTGTGAATTCCTTTATTAGAAGCACTTGTGCATATCACTGCCATTTAGCTTTTTGTGCTTTTTCACCAGGCTGTGAGCTTTTTAATGAAAAGAACTGTGTCTTATTCATCTTTACACACAAAGCACATTGCCTGGAACCATAGTAGGTATTCTCTCTATATATGCTGACTAACTAAAAATTTTATATAAGTTTTACAAAAGAGGAAATAATTCTTCCTACAGCAGAAAACTAAACAACAAATGTCTCTGATTTTTTAAAAATGTGCAAGCTGGTAGATTAGTGTTAATCACTGTAAACTTCTTAAGAAGAAGGACACTTCCCGGAGGAATGTGGCTGGTTGGAGAGACACCTGCCAAAATGTTTTGAACAGCTTTTTTCTTGTGGGGAAATGAAAGTAAACTTCATCTTGTTCCTTTTAATGACATTTGAACTCTGAATAACACAGCTAATCAGTACCCCAATTTTTCTACCTATTTTCTTACTAGCAATTCTGGATTTTTTTTCAAAGATGACTAACCAATTTAATCAGAAAGTATTAGATCTTTTCAACTAAAGAAAAACAGGAGACACAGCAGCACTTATGATACAGTTGTCAGTGAATGTACTACGTCCACACTGAAATAAGTACATTTAGTGAAAGGGTGATGTGAATGTATAAAATGGTCTAGCATTATATATATTGATTTCATATTGAGTCCCCTTTATAGAAGAGAAAAGGGCTTAAAGATTGTTTGTTCAAGGTCACCCTACTGATCATGATTAGAATCTCGTTCTCATATTTTTAGTTCAGTGCTTCTATTCTGGATGTTTAAAGCTATGACCCAAACCATAGAAGACTTCTTTGGCATTAGCTGGAATTAAAATATCATTTCTAATGTTTTTAAATATAGAAACTCAGATAATACATAAATACCACATTTCTCATAAGATATTTAAGAGTCTTAATTTCTCATAAACTATTTAAGAGTTTTAATTTAGAGTTATTAGTTATAAGTGTATAAAAACATATTTTTTAAAAGTAAGGGATGAAATTTAGTGAGAACATTCTAAAGAGAGCTGTACCAAGAAATTATTTTCAAAAAAAGTATATTTTTTACAGTGTACTTGAAAATTATCCTTGCTCTTAAATATTCCATTATGTTAAACTCAATATACAAAAGAACATTATTCCACTTATTTTATGTCTTAGGGTCATTCCTTTGAAAGGAATGTATTGCCTTAATTAATATCTTAAGTACTTATTTGAGGTAATATGCATTTTTTTACTCTAACACAAATATTGGTATCATTCTGGGAAAAAACAGAGTACCCAAAAGAGGCATCTATCCACCTTTTGAGATTTCCCCATTTGGAATGTTCTACAGAGTTAGGCCATCTTTTGTGAGGCTGTTCTCTGTTCAGGGCAAGGAAACTGTCTCACGAGGAAGACGTGCTGCCTCTCCTCCCCCAGGGTAAAACTATGCATTCAAGTGAAATTTTTTTCTACATTCGTCAGCAGTTTATTATTATTTTTTCAATTTTGAAGAAGCTTTAGATTATGTAAATGTTACTGAAAAATACAGGGGATTCCCATATGCCCCACTCCCCTACACACACACTTTCCCACATTAACAACATCCTTCATTAGTGTGGTATTCTTGTTAAAATTGATGAACACATACTGAAGTATTGCTACTAATTGTGGACTATAGTTTAATTATAGTTTACACTCTGTCCACACAACTTTATATGTTATTATGAAATATATAATGCCCTGTATTGGTCATTGCAATTTCATGCAGGACAATTCCAATATCCTGAAAATGGCCCCATATTACACCTATTCTTCCCTTTCCCTCCCCTCAGAACCTCTGGTGGCCACTGCCTTTATATCAATGATAAAAGTTCTTCTATTGCTAGGATAATAATAAGCCTAATTGAGAGGGGGCTTAGATCCCATGGAGCATACGGATTGAACTGTCTTGCTTGTAGTTGCAGACACTCTCTGCTCTTTGGGATGGGCATTATCCATCATCATCCCCTTGTTAGTTGTCATGGGTGAGTCCAATGAACTGGAGATTAGGTGTTGCAACTTTGCTGAGATTCAGGGTTCACCTGGCACATGAACAGACCAAAGATTTAAGCCTCAGGGATATATATTTAACAACTATAGTGCTAATTATAGATTCAAATAAAAGGGGAGGAAGAGAAAATGAAAAAAATAAGACTCTGGGGAAATATATGGATGACAAGGTACATATAAGACAACAGATCTTACAGTGATCAAAGATACAATGTCTAAAAATGTTTTATATTATTTCAAATTTTTTACCTTCTTAAAGTTTTGTTATTTGTAAACTATTATTATTTCATTTTTAAATTACTCTTATTTGGTTATTTTGTTGGTTTCATTTTTGAAGAGGTTTAGGATCACAGAAGGGTCACAACTGTGTCAGGGGAGGATCACTAGTGCAGGGTGTCAGTGATGGTTGGATGAATGGAGAAGGGTGCTCCTGGGGCATGCCTCTAAGGCATAGGAATATGTTCAAGTGTTCATGGGGCATTGTCTTGGTAGGTGGAGACCCACACAATAAGTAAAAGAATATTGAATTCCCATCCTGGGATGTTCTGCTACATTCTCAATTGAATTTTTATTTGCAATTCTTGAAGATTTCATTTCTGACAATTCTAGAGATTTGGTGATTATTCAATAATTTCCTATAAATTTATCATCATTCCATATATTTAAATTTCATATACTACAGTTATATCATCTGGGCCTAACTATGCGATATATTTATGGGTCCATTTTTGTTTGTTTTCTTTAGGGTAAAATTGTTCTGTGCTTATTGGTTGTGAGCTGCTCATTTTGTTTGAATAGTGTGGGACCACTTGGAGATCTGGTATGTATCAGAGATGCTTAATACTTGTTTCAAGTTGTCTTGAGCCACTAACAATTTCTCCATTACCTTCAACAAATTCAGATCTTGTTTTTGAACCACATGGGTCACGTGAACTTTTTAAAAAGATAATTTATTTACACTCCACCCCCATTGTCTGCTCTCTGTGTCCAATTGCTGTGCATTCTTCTGTCCTACCTGTCTTCTCTTTAGGTGACACTGGGAACCAATCCTGGGACCTTCCAGAGTGGGACAGCAGTGGTCAATCTCTTGCACCACCTCAGCTCCCTGGATTGCTGTCTCTTATTATCTCTTCTGTGTCTCTTTTTATTGCATCATCTTGCTGCACCAACTCTCAGCTCTGGCCAGCACTCCACTTGGGCCAGTTCACTACGTGGGTCAGCTTGTCTTCCCCAGGAGGCCCCGGGAATCAAACCCTGCACCTCCCATATGGTAGAGGGGAGCACAATAGCTTGAGCCACATCTGCTTCCCCAAGTCATGTGAATTTGAGTTACAATTCAGCTGGATTGCTGGTCTATGTGTACATCTCCAAAAAGTGGTATGTTGTTTCTGTACTTTCCCACTTGTTCCATGGGTGCCAAAGCAATTTTCTATGCATTTTTATGTGACTGGTTTTGGGGTGGTTCTTGTTCACTGAAATAATAACATAGATAATTTGGCTCTTATCTTTGTGGTCCTAGCTTTATATGGCAGGTGTACTTAGGTGCTGCCCTTCTTGGACTAGGCACTCAAAGAGTGAAGTTTACACTTTTTGGTGAAATCCCTGAATTCAAAAATACCCTGAGTACTCTGCTTACCTCTGGCTTTAAATATTCACAAATATAAATATTTGTCCTTAATAATGCTTATACTAATTTGGGGCACCCTCCTATTTAAAAAGTCTATAAATCATAATTAACTATGAATTATACTATGAACCTCTAACTTTCTAAGGTGTGGAAAATTGGGCTCTCAGAGATGAAAGGAACTTTACAGTTCTTTTAGTAGAACAACTATTTTAAAATTTTCCATTTATTTAATATTCTAGACATGTATGTCTTAATTTTCTGCATAGGTCCTAAGTGCTGCAGAGGTGGAGACAGTTTCTCTTATTATTTTTATTTTCCATTGATTTTGTACCTAGCATGTACACATTTTGATTTATTGAAATTTGGTAGTCTGAGTTTCCTAATGACATATTTCCATTCCTTGAAATTTCAAAAGGCCTAAATATGCTATAATTAGCTTGAAAGAAGCTTGCTTTAATTAGCAAAAATTCAAAGGTTATCTTGACATTTACTTTAATGGGAGAAAATGGTACACTAAAAGTTGGTTCTGAATTATAGTCTACCACTTGGGAAAAAAAATCATCAGAATATTTCTAAATTTTTAACTGTGGCTGCAACCTAATTCATGCATTTATATGTCCCTGTTCTGTCTGCATCCCTAAAACCCTGTAATGTGACCGCAAACACACTTACTCAAACACACACACACACACACAACCAGACTAGTTTATGCTTGAAATCAAGAAAACAAATCTTATCTGGGTCAAATTAATTTTTTCAAAGAAAATAAGAATTTCCAGAATTTGAAAATGTAAATGAGAGACAGCCTAGGTAATCAGACTGGAGTTCAGAGATTTAAAATTTTAATGACAGTTATTTATGTCTCCTATGATAAATGACTAATCTGCCACTATAAGCAGTAAATTGGAACACCATGGGACATTTTTGGATTAATGTATAAAAATTGGAAAGTATATTTGCAAAGTATTATGTAAATGCTGAAATATATAGATCATCTGAAGAGAATAGTTAATATAGGTTTAGTAATATTCCCTAAATATTCTCTCTTTTTTTTTTTGCTAATGTATGAATTGTGCTTCCTGGCCAAATAAAATATGATAAAAATTTCCATCAGATACATGGCCCATTTGAGAGCAAAAGACTTGCAGCAGAGAAATTTGTGGAAATTACCAGCTTGAATTGCATTGACTTTCAGAGGTATGGAGAAAAGTCTGACCTGTGAAGAACTTATCCTAATAGAATATTTAAAGGGATGATCTATTGAGTTCAGAAAAAATAAGTACTAAATTCCAAAGCCGTTCCTTTTCTCCCACATGGCATTCTATTTCTAAATGGGAGAGGAAGATAAAATAATGTTCAGTCACTAGTAATTGCACTAATCTGAGTACTCAAAATAAACATCTTATCTTCCAATGCATTGCTTTACAACTTTTTAACCCGCCACAAGCACTAATGATCTCTAATGATTTATTACAGGGTCAGAGAATGTATCATCATGTCTTCCTGGAAATTAAGAATTGCTAGTAAATTTAATCTCTAAAAGAGGCTTGTCTAAATTTTGTGAGAAGTGAAAATGGTCAATTAACTGGATTTTTTAAAAAACTTTGCTCAGACTTAAATTGATATATGTGTATCTGTCACTTTTTAGTTAAAAGTTTTATTTCCTGGGTCCAAAAAGAAATAATAATAAAACACATATTAAAATTCTATAGCTGCATTTTCCGACATTCATTTGACCAATATGGTGGCAGGGTTCTGTTCCCCTTCAGAAACTATGAACAACTGGAAAAGCTGGCAGAGTCATCTTCCTCAAATATCTATAAAAGAGTTAAAGGATTGCAGTGCCAAATCAAGGGAATGCAAGTTAAATCTAGTAGAAGATGCTCTTAGCAACCATGCTAGCCCCTTTCCCCCTCCCTCTTTCGCATGGTGTAGAGCCAGCCTGGCTCCCATTAAAGGTCCCTGTCCCTGTTTCAGAGGAAGTATAGTAACCCTTATGCATATACTGGAGTGCCAGTGTGTCAGTGCCAATCTATCAGGTGGCAACCTCCTGAAGAACTAAACTAGAACACTCATTTATGACTTACCCTCTCAAAACTTGACCTGCAGGTTAAAGCAGCATGTGTACAACTAAAGTAGTATAAGAAACAGTCAAATTGGAAAGACCTGGGATAAAGAATTACTGGCTTCTAAACATACAATAAGGCACACAGGAGTGGAGGAGTAGAGGGAGCATTTGGATTCTTATAAAGAGGGAATTTCTAAGGTCATGACCAGCATGATGGAAAGGACAATGCACTTTCACCTTGATTTGCAGATGACATGATCCTATATACAGAAAATCCACAGCAAAGTTCTAGTAACTAATAAATTCAGCAGAGTTTTGAGGTACAAGATCAACCTGCAAAAATCAACGGTGTTTCTAGATACTAGAAATGAACAAGCAGAAGAGGAAATCAAGAAAAAAGATTCCATTTACGAAAGCAATAAAAAGAATCAAATTTCTAGGAATAAACTTATCCAAAGATATAAAAGACTTGTACATAGAAGACTGCAAAACATCGTTGCTGAAAGAAATTAAAGACCTTGTATTAGTCAGCCAAAGGGGTGCTGATGCAAAATACTAGAAATTGGTTGATTTTAATAAAGGGTATTAATTTGGGGTAGGAGCTTACAGATACCAGGCCATAAACCATAAGTTACTTCCCTCACCAAAGTCTATTTTCATATGTTGGAGCAAGGTGGCTGCCAATGTCTGTTTCCTGAGTTCCTAAGGCTCAGCACCTCTGTTTTCTCCACAAGGACAGCTGTAGACTATGAGGCTTTCTAGACTTTGCCTCTCTCCACAAGGTTAGCTATAAAACAGTTCTGTCTCTTTCCCTGGGGCTCCAGCTTAAGACCAGCATCAAACTCCAACATCAAAACTCCAACATTAAGAACTCTTAACTCTGTCCTTTGCCATGCCTTTTATCTGTGAGTCAACACCCTACTGGCACAAGAGGTTTGCATAATTACTTACTCATGTAAACCTATGAATCTAATATAATCTAAGATGCCCAGAAGAAAAGATCAGTTTACAAACATAATCCAATATTTCTTTTTGGAATTCATCAATAATATCAAATTGCTACAGACCTAAATAAATGAAAGGATATTCCATGTTCATGTATTGGAAGATTAAATATTGTTAAGATGTCAAATCTCCCCAAAGCAATTTACAGATTTAATGCAATCCCATTCAAAATTCCAGCTGTCTTCTTTGCAGAAATAGAAAAGCCAATCATCAAATATATTCAGAAGGGTAAGGGATCCCAAATTGTCAAAATCATTTTGAGAAGAACCGTGTTGAAAATTCACACTTTATAATTTTAAAACTTATTACAAAGATACAGTAATCAAAACATGGCTCTGCCACATGAGCAAACATAAAGATCAATGTAATCTCATCGAGAGTTCAGAAATAATCCCTCACATCTATGGCCAAATGATGTTTGTAATGGTGCCACATACACTCAGTGGGAAAGAATATTCTCTTCAACAAATGGCACTGGGAAAACTGGATATCCATATGCAAAAGAATGAAAGTGGACCCCTACATCACACCATACACAAAAATCAATTTGAATGGATCAAAAACCTAAGTATAAGAACCAAAACTATGACACTCCTAGAGGCATCATCAGGATCTTGTGCTAGGCAATGGTCTCTTGGATTTTAATCCAGAAGTATGCACAACAAAAGAAAAATAAATAAAAATAACTTCATCTAAACTAAAAGCTTTTGTGCATCGAAGGATTTGATTATGCATGCAAAAAGACAACCTACAAAATGGGAGAAAATATTTGGAAATCACATATCAGATAACGGTTTAATATCCAGAATATAAAAAGAAATCCTACAAATCAACCTCAAAAGACAAACAACCCAATTAAAAGTGGTTAAAAGACTTGAATTTTCATTTCACCAAAGAAGACATACAAATAGTTAAAAAACATGAAAAGATGCTCAATGTCACTAGCCACTGAAATGCAAATCAAAACCATGAGATGCCATTTTGCACCCACAAAAATGGCTACCATTAGAAAACCAGAAAACAATAAGTGTTGGAGAGAATGTGGAGAAATAGGTCTACTTGTTCACTGTTGGTGGGGATGTAAAATGGTGTAATCTTTGTGAAAAACAGTTTGGTAGTTCCTTAGAAAGTTAATTTTAGAATTTCCACATGACCTGGTAATCCCATTTCCAGGTATTTACCCCAAAGAATTGAAAGCAGAGACTAAAACAGATACCTACACACTGATGTTCATAGTGACATTGCTCACATTTTCCAAAAGAAGGAAGCAAGCCAAGCATCCATCAACAGATGAGTGCATATATATACAATAGAATATTATTCAACCATGAAAAAGAATGGAGCTCTGATACTAGGCAACAACATGGATGAAACTTGAAGTGGAATAAGCCAGACACAAAGGACAAATGCTGTATGATTTCAATTTTATTAAATAATTTGAATAAGAAAAATCATAGATTCAAAAACTAGAATACAGGTTACCAGGGGCCAGTATGGGGTAAGCATGGAAAGTTAATGCCTAATTGGTATGGAGTTCCTGTTTGATGTGATAGAAAAGTTTTGTTAATGGATGGTGGTAATGTTATCACAACATTGTGCATGTAAATTAACACCACTGAATATCATTTGAAAGTGGTTAAATGGGAAATTTCAGGTGGTACATATGTTGCCATAATAAAAATAGTAAAAACGAATTAAAAGCTATCCTATTTTTGTGTGTAATTATTAAGTGTTTTGTGGAGAGTTACATTGAGATGATGAAAATCTCTCCCTTTTAACAAACTTTTAATTAATTCACTCATAAATGTATATCCGTATAGGTGCATGGTTTTTTAAATTTTATTCAATGGGTTTTAGGTACTATATTACTTATTTTAATACTGAAATTATCCCAGATTTGACCACTGGAAGACCCTTAGAGCACAGGCAGACATCAGGCTTGGTCAAGTGATCAAAGTAGACATTTCCAATAAGGAGACAAATCAAAATTTGCCACTTGATAAGAAACAATGAGCAGAACACTTTATTGCTTCTTTGATATTCCTGCACAAGATGTAAAATCCAGATCTAATCAAGAAAAAAAATCAGACAAATCCAAATTGAGGAGCATTCGTCAAAATAACTGGTCAATAGTCTTCAAAATATAATGAAAGTCAAGAAAATAACTCTCAGATAGAAGAGTGTCAGATAGACATGACAACTACATAAGCTGAACTGAATCTTTTTGCAAACAAGAGAGTCCCATCCATTGGCCATATGGGACTGAAGCCCCCTCTCAATTAGAGATGAAGTGGGCACCATCATCCCAAAATTCTCAGGATTGGGGAATGAACTAGACTAGAGTGGACTTACTGGTATTCTACTATAGACTTACTGTGATTCTAGCAATAGATCATTGGTGTGGAGGCAGTGGAGGTACAGAGGCCAGGGAGAGGAAAAATAGGAGTAATACAAGGGTATTTTCAGGACTTGGGAATGGTCCTGAATGACATTGCAATGACAGATAGAAGTCATTATGTATCTAGCCATAACCTACAGAAATGTGGGGTGAGAGTATAAACTACAGTGTAACTATAATCCATGCTTAGTGGCAATGCTCCAAAATATGTCCATCAATTGCAATGAATGTACCATACTAATGAAGGATGTTTTAATATAGGTAAACATGGATGGTGTGGGGAGCAGGGCACATGGGAATCCCCTATATTTTCTTTGTAACATTTATGCAGTCTAGATATGTTATTAAAAATTAAAATAAAAATACATTATAAGTATAATGGGTAAAATAATGTATCATTGTTATTTTCCTGAATTTGACTAATGTATTGGGTTATGTAGCAACACGTAGTAAAGTATTTAGGGGTGTGTCTTTCTCAGTTTCTTTTAAAATAAAGAGTAAAAACAAGTGTGAAAAAAAGAATCAAAAGACTATACAACACAAACAGGGAACCTCCAATATAAACTATGCACTATGGTTAAAAGTATAATTATAGGAGCCGATGTGGCTCAGTGGTTAAGCACAGGTTTCCCACATATGAGGTCTTGGGTTCAATCCCCAGCTCCTGGTACTGCCAAAAAAAAAAAGTATAACTATAATAATATTGGTGGGAAATTTTCCATGTTACTCTGATAAGGTACTGAATGTTATATTTCTCTTTGGTATTTTAAATTGTGGTTCAAATTTTTTTTTAAATACAGCCTCTGACCCATTTGAACATAAGTTGGTTTTATGAGTCATATTGTGTCCAAAAGATATGCTCAAATTTCAACCCTCTCTTGTTTTTAAGGATATTCTTGGTAGTGAATACAATCCATTATTTTTCATATTTAAGGTTGATAGATTTCCTTCAGCAAAAGTAGAGCAGCACTTTTTCTTACTGTCAATTAAAACATTAACTACAAATGGTCATTATTGTGGCACTGGGGAATCTCCTAGGACAAGACCACTGGGAATTGCCAGAACTTGAGTGTGAGTACTATAGGGTGTATGCAAGTCCTGAGCATCAAAAAGAGGAAGCTCTGATATTGACTTCCACTGAGTAGGCAAGTCAGTGAAATGCTGTACCTGGCACACAGTAATGTCAAAGCTGGTTGATTTCTGGTTTGCCACAGGCAACCTGAGGTGATCTGAGGAATCACATTATTTCCTCAATGTGAAAGAGTAACATTAGGAGACATGGGTGTGTATTACAAAACACAAGGAGATAGTGGGATACCTGCAGGTAGGTAATTATCACTAGCAAATTTCACACTGCTATTGTGGGTGTGGTGGAAAGAATACTGGATTTGGGATTTAAAAAATTTGAATAACAAGTTCATCACTGGGTGTGTTATCTTGAACAAACTCAGTGAGTTCTCTGGGCTTTGCTATCCTCATCTTTCAAATAAGGATAATAGTTCCTTGCCTACCTATTTCAAAGGGTGTGATGAAGGTCTAAGAAAATAATGAATGTAGAGTGGTTTTCAAATTGTCAAATGCTAGAATGAATAATCATGTGCAATTATTTCAATGTAGTCATCTATATAAATTTTGAAACCTTCTTTTTAAAAAAAACAGCTTATTTGTGTGATCTGGGCAAGTTTCTTAAATTTTCTGTGATTCGTTTTTCTCAACGGTAAACTAGGGCTAAAGATGATATCTTCTAGGATTGATAAGAGGATTATATTCATTAGAAAATGTAAGGTGCTTAGAACAGTACTGGCCATATAAGTAAATTATCTCAGTGTGTTTATAGCTGGGAAATATTTATTGAGAGGATCTAATAAACTAGAAGAACAATTTTCAAAATATTGGTCAGGATATTTGGATCAGAAACAACTGGGATATTTTTATCAAATGCAGATTTCTGGGATCTACCCCACACTAACTGAGTCAGATTCCCTGAGGATAGTACCTCAAGAGTTTTCATTTTTATTGTATTTCTCTGGTGGTACTTACTCCCAACAAAGTTTTAGAACTACTGAGCTAGATGTTATTTTGAACTTTCATTTATTCTCCATATTTTTTCCTGTTGGAAATGCATTGAGATGATAGATTTAATAAATATTTAAGATGTGCTGATTATGTTCTAGACATTGTTCTAAGCACTTTAGATATTTTATTTTATTGATTTATTTTTCATACATTCATTTATTCACTCATTCTGGTATGCTTTCTCGCACTAATTAGCCTATAGGAAAAGAGATAGAAACCATACAGTATTGGATAGAAGTGCACTGGGGCAGAGGAGGATAGAACAAGAGGCAAGTTTGGCACAAGGAGAAAGATGTTATAAAGAGGAATAACACTAGGTCAACCAGCTCTCCAAAAACAAAAGTCCTTGTTTGTAGTGTTTGTCAATTTCTATGATATAATTACCTCCAGCAAGGCCAGTTGCAGGCTACTGAAGGTTTAAAAACCGACTGGCAAAATTCCTGACTATTTAACAGTTGGTATCTGGATTCATGGCACCCAGAAGTAAAAATTATCTAATTAATATAAATTTAGGGTTGAGATAATTATTTAAGGAATATTACAATAAAATGCTAGGGAATTGTAGAGGTGAGACCTTTGGTTTTAATGGAAATACAGGATGATACAAGGCAGAAAGCACAAGATTTGCCTCTCTTCTTTATATTTCCTCTTCAGGTTAATTTCCCCTCTTTCTTTTTAAAGCCCCCCACATTGCCTTCATTTCTTCTTTTCATTTTTTTACTTTTCTAGGCTTCTGTACATTTTATTTTCTATGTCATGGAGGTGACCCCATTGGGATCATTGGCAACAGAGTAGTTTTAACTCATGGGAGAAAGATGGGAGGAGGGAGGATTCAGTGGGCCTTTAGTGACCAAAGTGCTGTCATGACCTTTCACTTGACAAGGTTCACTATAAATTCCTTCCATATATTTCAACCAATGTTCACTGAAGCAAAATTTCCCTGAAATAAAGCATCTCTGTACTGCTATATGATGCTGTTATCTTCCATGCTAAAAATAGTCTACCAAAGTGTTTCAGCAAATTCACATCACATCACTGGATATAGGACAGTATTCTCAAAACTAGTCAAATTTCTCAGTAATAGTTCAAAACTTATTTTTCTTTCTTTCCCATGTTTACAACGACATTAGTATAGACCATTTTTTTAAACCATATACCTTAGAAATGAGGTAAAATGTACAATGTCATATGATGTTTTAGCACTGAAAAATAGTCTCATTTGTTCCTATTCTACCTTGCCCTTTTCTTGATAGCAATGATTATATGTCAAAATCTGTACTTTTTGTAGCAAAGATTAATCCATTATTCATTTTTCCCATTTTAAATCTGACAAATGTGGAAAATTGAAGCAAATGCAAAGAAATTTCAATTCCAAAATCTGCCATTTTTAAGTATCAACAAAGCAGTGCATTTTAAATCAGTGTTCTGGGAAAATTCTCTTCATGCTTTTATAACAACTATTTTGTGTAAGACCATTGGATAACTTCCAGTCCATCTGTTTCTACTCAGTTGTTATAGACTGTGATTTTCTATAAAATTTCTCACAAGCCTGACTGTCTATCTAAAAGCAGCATATAAAACCACAAAATATATGAATTAGTGGCTTTGATTTTCTTTGTAGTTAATTAAAAATGACAATGTATTTTTCGTGAATACTAGCAACAACTTGATCTTTCCATCTCATTTTGTAAGATTTTATGTTGGGTCTCTTTCCAGACTCAGCAGCTCTGCTTTCTCCACATAGAAAACCTTTACTCTTATAATCTAGATTATTTCAGAAAAAGCAGCTAATGTTTTGGTATAATTAGATGAGTAATATTGACTTTTTGTCCCAATACCTGGATTTCTGTATTTCTTAATCAGAAACCATTGTGGCTCGTAAAAACACTACTCCACAACAAACTTTAACATAAAATTTGAAGTGAAGATATTAAAGTGAAATTTTCTATTTATCACTCCCTAATTAATTTGGGTCCCCCACCTATAACTTTTACTACCATTCTCTGGTTCAAGTTTCTCTTGCTTCAAATGTCAATGATTGAGACTAATTTCTAAGTAGATTCTGTGTCTCCATAGTCTCCTTCTGGGAAACTCTTCCTAAAACATGTCCTCAGATCATATTGTCCCAGGTACAAAAGATTTCAATCTCTTCCATTTGCCAATAGAGCAAGATTCAATCTCCCTGATTTTGATCTGATTTTAAAGCTACTGCTTTTATCTCCGAAAGTCAGAAGTGACTATTAACAATTTCGTTAACATCTCCTTTATCCACACATTTTTGTGCCTTTCCTTAATTAGAAATGCTTTCAATCTCCCTTACTTTTCCATTCCCTACATTTTTTTTCTTTTACTCTCAGAAAAAGTAAATTTATGGATTGTATTAGGCAGCTAAAGGGGTACTGGTGCAAAGTACAAAGTACACTATTGGCTTTTATAAAGGGTATTTATTTGGGGTAGAACCTTACAGTCACAAGGCCATAAAGCATTCCCTAACCAAAGTCTGTTGCCACATGTTGGAGCAAGATGGCTGCCAGTCTCTGCAAGAATTCAGTCTTCCTCTTCCTCTTAAGGTTCAATGGTCCCAGCTTCTTCTGATCTCAGCTGTAGGCTAGCATAATAAGGCTCATCTCTCTTCTTGGGGCTCCTCTCTTTCCAGACTCAGCAGCTCTGCTTTCTCCACAAGGCCAGCTGTGAACTATCAGGCAAATAACTTGGTGCCTTCCCAGGAGCTCCAGTGTCAAAACTAAGCTCTCTCTTCTGCCATGTCATTTTCTGTGAAAGTGTCCACCCAACAAGGGCCCAGGGATCAATGTCCTACTGACATGGCCAGATCAAAGACCTAATCTTAATTTAATCAAGTAAAAGTGAAACCTCTGAATCAAAGGGCATCATGCCTAGGGAAACAGATCAGTTTAAAAACATAATCAATATTTTTTTTTGGAATTCATCAATAATATCAAGCTTCTACATTCATTAAATACAATTTTTTCTAATACTTAATTTCAATATAATCTTAATCTTTTTTAGAAAAATACTTTTTTTTCCCTTATGTTTAAAGAACCTTAGTTATATATATATGTTATATCTAAAACATAGGGGATTCCCATATACCACATCCCCTTCCGCTCCCATACTTTCCCCCCATTACAACATCTTTTATTAGTGTGGTACATTTCTTACAATTGATGAATACATATTGGTCTATAGTTTACATTATGTTTTACACCATGCCCCCACAATCTTATAGCTTTTGACAAAATGTACAATGGCTGGTAACAGTCATTGTAATACCATGTAGAATGATTTCGATGTCTCAAAAATGCCCCATGTTATACCCATTGTTCCTTCTCCCTCTCCTTAAAACTTCTGGTAATCACTACATTTTTATATAGTGAAAAATTACTCAATCATTAAATAATTACCCAAGTGCCACCTTTAAGAAACCTTTTTAGCTACTTCTCCATGGCTTACAATCTATATATTTTTAAATTTTATATCCACATAATATGCTAGTTTTAATTTTTTCATGCTATGTGTGTTATTTTATGTTACAGTTATTTGTGTCATAGACTGAAATTCTGGAGGATGGAGATATGACCTTTTGTATAAAATGCAAAACAGTGATGCACAGGGTTTGTTTGCTTGTTTGTTTGTTTTGTTTGTTTAAGATATGTAAGAACATTTTTGGGTCAGATTCCCAGCTGGGCCATGGTAATATAAAGATTAACAGCATAAAATAAGGGCAGATAGTCTAAGCGGGAAGAATTCCAGGGCTCCTGAAATCAAACAATCAAAGGCTCAAATACCTATTCTGCTTCTTACTATGGATTTGTATAAGGTCTCAATCTTTCATTCTTGTTACAGAGTTTAGAAACAATAACACACTTTTATAGTAGGATTTATTGGTATATAATCTATTTAAAACATCTAGTACTTAAAAGTAAGGAATTTTTGGTCCTTTGTTTTTTTTTAATCTCCTCAAAAAGCATAAAGCTTGTCAGTGGAGACAAAGTCAGAGAAAATTTAAGAAATAACTACTATCATAAATTTATGTAGAAATTGCTTTGGAATTAGAAAAACAGAATAAAATCTCCAACTTGATTCAGTAAGATTTTACACTGAGTTATATCTAAGCTGTATAAGATGACTAGGAGTTTACAAGAACATGGGGCTTATTTCTGAAGATCTGTGGAAGGAAGGGTGGAGACCCAGGATCCAAGAGCAAAGAAAAACTTGTTACAAGTTTAAGTTGAAAGAACATTTAGAGGACTGCTTCAGTACCTCCGGAATAAAGCATAAAAATGAAGTGTTGGGGAAGGTTCACAGGATAGAAGGTTTATCTGTAAATCTGTCTGTTTGTTTCAAGGTCTTATACTGCTATATGCACACCTGTATACATAGAAGTTGGAATGGTGCGGTCATATGGTAATTCTGTACTTAACTTTCTGAGGAATCACCAAACAGTTTTCTACTGTGGTTGCACTATTTCACATTCCCACCAACAATGAATAAGTGGTCCTATTTCTCTACATCCTCTCTAACACTTGTTATTTTCTATTTATTTAATAGTAGCCATTCTTCTGTATATTGAATGGAATTCCATTTTGGTTTTGATATGCATTTCCCTGATGGCTTATGATGTTTAGCATCTTTTCATGCGTTTATTGGCTATTTGTATATCTTCTTTGGAGAAATGTCTAATCCTGTATTTTGCCTACTTTTTAATTAGTCTATCTTTATGTTGTTGAGTTGTAGTATTTCTTTATGTATTTTGGATACTAGATCCTTTTGAATATGTGATTTCCAAATATTTTCTCCTGTTCTGTATTTTGTTTTGTTGCTTTCATGATGAAGTCCTTTGATGCACAAATTTTTAAATTTAGAAGCCCCTTTTATCTATTATTTTCCCTTTGTTGTTTATGCTTTTGGTGTAAAGTCTAAGAAACCATTGTGTAGCACAAGGTCTTGAAGATACTTTCCTAAGTTTTTAGCTAAGAGTTTTATAGTTTTGGTTCTTATATTTAGGTCTTTCATCCATTGTGGGTTAACTTTTGTTTACATTGTGAGGTAGGAGTCCATTTCCATTCTTTTGCATATGGCTATCCAGTTCCCCAAAACAGTTTGTTGAAGAGACTATTCTTTCTCCATTGAGTGGACTTAACAGTTTTGTAAAAAAACAACTGGCTATAGATGTGAGGGTATATATCTGAATGCTAAATTCTGTTCCATTTGACTATATGTCTCTCCTTATGCCTGTATCATGCTGTTTTGATTATTGTAAATTTGTAATTAAGTTTTAAAATTGGGAAGTATGGTCCACCAGTGTTATTCTTTTTTAAGATAGCTATTCAGAGCGCCTTACCCTCCCATATAAATCTGATGATTGGCTTTTCCTTTTCTTCAAAGAAAGCAATTGCAGTTTTGACAGATATTGTGTTTAATCTATAAATCACTTAAGGTAAAATTGACATCTCTATGATATTTAGTCTTCCTATCCATGAACATGGAATGCTCTTCCATTTATCATTTACTTATGTCTTCTTTTATTTATATTACTTTTTTTTTTTAGCTTTCTCTGTACAAGTCCTCTACACCCTTGGTTAAAATTATTCCTAGCTATTTGATTATTTTAGTTGCTATTGTAAACTTAAGTGTTTCATTGATTTCTGTTTCACTTTGTTCATTACTGGTGTTTGGTAACACTGCTGTTTTTTTCATATTGATCTTGTACTGTGTCACTGTGCTGAATCCATTTATTAACTCCAGTAGTTTTGTTGTGGATTTTTCAGGATTTTCTATTTGTAGGATCATGACATCTAAAAATAGGGAAAGTTTTATTTCTTCCTTTCAAGATTTATTTGGCTTGTATAATTGCTCTGGTTAGAACTTTCAATAAATTGTTGAAAAACAGTGATAGCAATGGGTATCGTGTCTTCTTCCTGGTCAGTTTTTCAACCATTGACTGTGATGGTAGCTGCGGGCTTTTCATATATGCCCTTTATTACGTTGGTGAACTTTCCTTCATTTCCTAATTTTCTTAATGTTTTATCAAGAAGGGGTGATAGCTTTTGTCCAATGCATTTTTTGATCAATTAAGATGGCCATGTGTTTTTCTTTCTTTCATTCAATTAATGTTATACATATTACAATGATTTTCTTTTGCTGAAACACCCTGGCTACTTAGGATAAATCCCAACTGATCAGGGTGTATAATTCTTTTAATGTGCTGTTGGATTCAGTTTGCTAGTATTCTGTTTAGTATTTATGCATCTATATTCATAAGAGATATTGGTCTGTAATTTACTTTTCTTGTGGTATCTTTAACTGGCTTAGGTATTAGAGTGATCTTGGCCTCATAGAATGAATTAGAAATTTTTCCATCTTCTTCCATTTTTTGGAGGAGTTTGAACAGTATTACTCTTATTCTTCTTGTAAATTTTGGTAAAGTTAACCATCTGTTCCTGGGCTTTTCTTCGTTGGGAATTTTTTTTATTACTGATGTCAATTCTTTATGTATTTTGGTCTGTTGAGATCTTCAATGTCTTCCTGAGTGATTGCAGGTAGTTTGTGTGTTATCTAATTGCTGGGTAGAGTATTTACAGAATCTTCCTATATTCTATTTTATTTCTATGAGGTCAATAGTAACATCCCCCATTTCATTTCTGTTTTTAGTTATTTGCATCTTTACTCTTTTTTTTTTCCTTTGTCTATCAAAAGGTTTGTCAATTTTATCAGTCTTTTCCAAGAACAAATTTTGGTTTTTTTGCTTCTCTCTATGGTTATTTAGAGCTACATATATCCTTCTCAGCACCACCCTTTGCTGCATCCTATAAGATTTGATAGAGTTGGACTCAGTTGTGTTTTCCCTACACATGGCTCTGCTGCCCCTGTATTTGAACCTAAAGTTAGTACTAGAGTTGATAGTTGTATGTCCAAGAGACTTAAATCTATGGGCTGTCCATGTGCCAGTTGGGCCCTGAATATCAACAGACTTGTAACACCTACTCTCCAGTTCATTGGACTCACCCAAGACAACTAACAATGAGGAGATGATAGCTGACAGTGACCACCTCAAGGAACAGAGAGAGTCTAAAACTGCAGGCAAGAAAGTCCCATCCATCTGCCCCATGGGATCTAAGCCCCCTCTCAATTAGAGGTGAAGTGAGCATCATCATCACAGAATCCTCAGGATTAGGGAACAGATGATGGACTAGAGTAGATTTACAAGTGTTGTACTGTAGACTTGTGATCCTAGCAATGGAAGAACATTTATCATGGATGTGGAGGCAGTGTCTGCTAGAGGTTCTGAGGGGGGGGGGTTAATTAGGCATAATTCGGGAACATTTTTGGGGCTTGGGAATTATCCTGAATGACATTGCAATGACAAATACAAGCCATCATATACCTTGCAATAACTTGCAAAAATATGTGGGAGAGAGTGTATACTACAATGCAAACTATAATCATTGCTTAGTGGCAATGCTCCAAGGTATGATTATCAATTGTGGCAAATGAACCACACTAATGAAGGATGTTGTTGATGTGGGAAAATGTGGGAGGGCTAGGGAGTTGGGCATATGGGAATCCCCTATATTTTTTGTGTAATATTTATGTAATCTAAATTTCTTTTAAAAATAAAAAAGTATATTTTAAAAAACACCTAAATAAAGGGAAGAGCATTCCATGCTAATGGAAGACTAAAAGTAAAATAATAAGTTTTGGTATGCTGTATTTTTGTTTTACCTCAATATTTTTCCTAATTTCTCTTGTGATTTATTCATTGACCTATTGATTGCTTAAGAATTTGTTGTTTAATTTCCCATATTTGTGAATTTTCCAGTTCTCTTTCTCATGCTATTGTTTTTGTTTAGGATTTTTAACAAAAAAAATCCTATCTAGCTTCATTTTTATGTGATCAGAGTAGATACATTGTATGATTTCAATATGTTTCAATTTGTTGGAATTTGCTTTGTTACTTAACAGATGCTTTATCCTAGAGAATGACCCAAGTGCACTAGAGAAGAATGTGTATTGTACTGCTGTTGGGCAAAGTGTTATTTATATGTCAATGATGTCTAATTGGTTTATAATATTGTTCAAGTCTTATATTTCCTTACTGATCTTCTGTCTAGATGTTCTATCCATTATTAAAGGTGATGTATTAAAGTCTACCACTATTAATATTGAACCATCTATTTCTCCCTTCAGATCTGTCTGCTTCTTATATTCTTATATTTTGGGGCTTTTACTTTAGGTACATATATATTTATAATTATTTCTTCTTCAACAACAAAAATACATAATTATAATACATATATAGTGATGTTCTTTGCCCTTTGTAACAGTTTTTATGTGAAAGTTTCTTTTATCTGATATTAGTGTAGCTATCACAATTCTCTTTTGTTTACTCTTTGCATGGTATGTTTTTACCATCCTTTCATTTTCAACCTGTGTCTGAATGCAAGGTAAGACTCTTGTAGCAGATTATAGTCAAGTCATGCTTTTCTATCCATTCTATCTCTGTCTTTTGACTGGAGAGTTTAATCAAAATAACTATTGATTAATTTTACATGAGATTTTCCCTCCATTTTGCTTTTAGGTCTTGGTATGTCTTATACATTTTTTTTTTTTATCCTTGTGGTGGTTTGGAGCTGTATCCACCCCCAGAAAAACATGTTTTTAAAGTTAATCCATTCCTGTAAGCAAGACCTTTTGATAAGACTACTTCAGTTAAGGTTAGACCCATCACATTCAGCATGGGTCTTGTTTTATTACTGGAGTCTTTTATAAACAGAAACAAGACAAAGAGAGAAAGCCAAAGAAGCAAGAAACTGAAATCAATAGAATATGGAAGAGAAGGGAGAAACAAGCAGACTCTGCTATGTTCCTTGTCATGTGGCAGAAGAGTCAAGAATTGCTGGTAGCTGGCCTTCAAGAAGAAAGTATGGCTTTGAAGATGCCTCAATTTGACATTTTCCAAGACCCTAACTATGAGCAAATAAATTCCCATGGTTTATGTCAAACCATTTCATGGTATTTGTTTTTCAGCAGCCTAGAAAGTAAAATAATCCTCAATTCTTCCATTAGTGCCTAATTTCATATTTATTTGATTTTTTAACTGTAAAATTTTGACTCCCATCTTATTTCCTTCTATATTTTTCCTGATATTTTATATGTGGTTACCATGGGTATTAAAGTTAACATCCTAAATCTAGAACAACCAAGTTTGTTTTAATACCAATTTCAATAGCATACATAAACACTGTTCCTATACTTCTTTGTGCCCCACCCACCTTTTTGTTGTACTTGTTACAAATTAATCATTATACATTATATGTTCAGAGCCATGGATTGATGATAATTTTTCATACATTTTCATTGGAAGACATGCAAGAAGTAAAAAGTGGAGTTACATACCAAAAAAACCAGTATACTATACTATTGGCATTTATAATTACCCGAACAGTTACCTTTACTGGAAATGTTTACGTTTTTATGCCACAATATCTATTGCCTAGACAGTAGATCTTTATTTAAACATTGTTTTTAGGTCAGAGCTAGTCATAATGAACTCTCTCAGCTTTTGTTTACCTGGGAATATCTTACTATTTCCTCATTTTTGAAAGACTGTCTCACCAGATATACAATTCTTTCTTGGCAATAGTTTTATTTCAGAAATTTAAATATTTCACCCCACCACTTTCCAGCCTCCATGGTCTCTCATAGAAATCGGAAATCAATCTTATTGGGGCTCCCTTGCATATAACACATTCCTTTTCTCTAACCGCTTTCAGAACTCTCCTCCATTGCATATGACAATTTGACTACTGTGGTTCTCTTCCATTTATCCTGTTTGGGGTTCATTGTGCTTCTTGGATATGTATATTTATGTTTGACATACAGAGTCAAAGGAATATAGGAAGTTTTCTGCCATATTTCTTTGAATATTCCTTCTGCCCTTTTATCTCATTCTCCTTCTGGTACTCCCATTTGTATACATAGGTATACTTGATGATGTCCCATAGGTCTCTTAAGCTTTGTTCACTTTTATCATTTTTCTCCTTTCTGCTCTTCAGTTTGAATTATTTCAACTGCCTGGCTTTTGAGTACACTGATTCTATCATTAGGCATGTCCAAACTCCTGTTGAAACTCTCTAAGTAATTTTTTATTTCTGTTATTGTGATCTTCAACTCTAGTGATACTGTTAGATTCCTTTTTAAAATTTCTCTCTTTATTGAGAATCACATGCTTCACCTATCGTCTTGATACCCTTTCATTTTTCCCTCTGCGCTTTGCTTTATCTCCTTTACCTTATTGAGAATAATATTTTTAAGTCTTTATACAATATATTTAGAGGTTTATGTACTCCATTGATGGTTTATGATTTTTTATCTTGCTCCTTTGAACAAGCCATCATTTCCTGCTCCTTTGTTTTTCTTGTAAACTTTTGCTGCACAATGTACATGTTCATATTTTAATGTGTTAATTCTGACAGGTAGTTCCTTAGCTGTCTGTTCATTAAGTTAGTTTTCAGCTAGAAATATAACAGAGATTTTCTCTAGTGCCAAAAGCTAAGCAAAAACCAATTCTACTATTTGTTTTAAGATACATTTTCTAGATTCAGCAGATGCTCAGTTAGTATAACCTTTTAACTGTTTTATAAAGTTTTGAGGAACATGGCTCTGCCATATTTTACTAGTTTTTCAAAGCTTCTGAGGGGGTATCTTGAGTATCTTACATTGCCATCTTGTTTGTCCCCAAGACACTGCTGTAGTATTGAGCTTTGAGAATTATTCATATATGGTAAAAATATTTTATCAGATATGATTTGTAACTATTTTCATATCATTTTTGGCTTGTCTTTTCTTCTCTTAATAGTTTATTGTGAAGAACAGAGGACTCCTGGTTTTCGTGCTGATATGAAAAGAGCATGGAAGTCATCATTCATATACTTATAACAAGAAAAAGCTGGGGAAACTGAAATATTAATGAGTTTTCTTAGAGCAATATGGGAACTAAAGTACTGAGCAAACTGCTTCCTGAAATCTGGAGGTGAATGCAGACAAAAGGAGCATACAAGATCTGTTTACCTGGAGTAGAAGCCACTAGAACCATAAACTGGTAGGAACAGTTAAGTGGTAATTTTTATGTATTAGTGAAATCTGACTGTGTGCTATCATGAGAGTGAAAAATTTCTGGGGCTATAGTCTTGGGGAGAGTCATATTTTCATGAGTTTTACTTCCGGAAACTTCAACAGGGTGCCATAGTGAGGATCTGAGAAGGATCCTCTTATAGCTCAGGTCCAAGGATGGAAAGACAAACAATTATGAAGTATTTTCAAACCTTCCTCCATAAGAAAGTTCTACTCTTCAGGAGAAGGAAATTTTCTAGTGCTCAATTTTGAAACTTTACCACAGCTAAGAAAAGAGAATTCCTCTACATTATAGCTCCCTCCAGCATTCCTATCTCACTTGAGGGAAAAGACATCAATAGGGTTGAAAGCTTAAAGAAATAGTGAAAGAACACTGCAGCCAGAAATAATGTAGAACAAAGGAGTAAAAAGCTATACTACTAGAGAGAGAATTTTGTCACAGCTCTGAGACACAATCCCACTCTAAGACTGAGATTTACTTGGAAGATTATAAGAAGCTCTGCCTCTCCCACATCTTGGTACTATATCAACAGGGATCAAGTATTATGACAGTGGATAGACAAAAGTGCTGCAACAAACAGACTGTCTGAAAAAAAAGAAAATAGGTAAGTCCAAAGTCAAGAGTAGAAACAAAACAAAAAGGACACTAGGGAAATTTGAAGCATCTGATAAAATCCTCAAATAAATCCTCAAATAAAAGGCCTATATACCTCAGACCATTATTTGATATAAAATATCTGGCTTTCAATAAAAATTACAAGGCATGTAATTTTAGACATAGAAGATAGTCTGATGACATGAAGCAATCATTAGACCCAGACTCAGATAATTAAAAATAATGATAATTAATATTTTAAGAGGGAAACGGACTTGGCCCAGTGATTAGGGCATCCGTCTACCACATGGGGGGTCCGCGGTTCAAACCCTGGGCCTCCTTGACCCGTGTGGAGCTGGCCCATGCACAGTGCTGATGCGCGCAAGGAGTGCCGTGCCACGCAGGGGTGCCCCCCGCATAGGGGAGCCCCATGCGCAAGGAGTATGCCCTAAGGAGAGCCGCCCAGTGCGAAAGAAAGTGCAGCCTGCCCAGGAATGGTGCCTCCCACACTTCCCGTGCCGCTGACGACAACAGAAGTGGACAAAGAAACAAGACGCAGCAAATAGACACAGAGAACAGATGAGATTAAATAAATAAATAAATCTTTAAAAATATATATATATATTTTAAGAGATCTAATGGAAAGGTAACCAACATGGAAGAACAGATGAATAATGTAAAGAAAGAGTTGGAAACTCTAGGGAAGAATTTAAAGGATATGCTAGAAATAAAAAACATTATAACAAAAATGAATAATGAACATTATAATGGAAATGAATAACGCCTTCAATGAGCTCATCAGTAGACGTGAAATAGTCAAGTAAAGAATCAGTAAACTTTAAGATAGGTCAAGAGAAACTTCTGAAAAAGAAAAGCAAAGAGAAAATATGAACAAACAGAAGAGACTTTCTAATATCTGTGGAACAATTTTAAAAGGTATGAAATAGTATAAGTGGAAAACCTTAAAGAAAAGGAGAGAACAGAGCAGGAGATATATTCAAAGTAAAATAGTAAAGAAATTTTGAAAAATAATGACAGAGAGCAAATCACAGTTCCAGAAAGATTGGAAAACACCAGGCAAAGTAAACACAAAATTAGAAAGAAATAAAGAAAGAAACAAAAAACAAACTTAGGGATATCATATTCAAATTGTTGAAAACCAAAGACAAAGAGAAAAATGGATATAGAGCTAAAGGGTATTAAGAAGAAAATGTGTAAACATAAGAAAAATATGAAAGTTTAAATAGAAACATAACAGAAATTATGGGGAAGAAAGGCACAATAATGGAGAATAAAATGCACAAGAGGCATACAGCAGTAGATGTGAACAGATGGAAGAAATAATCAGCATAGGAGAAGACAAGTCAATCAAACAGTCAAAAGAACAGATAGAGAAAAGAAGAGAAAAAAAATTGAACTGTATCTCAGAAATTTGAGTGACAGCATAAAGTGCACAAGTGTATGTATCATAGTTGTCCCAGAAGGAGAAGATAAGGGAAAAGGGGAAGGATGAATATTTGAAAAATAATGGCCAAAATTTTCCCAACTCTTAGGAAAGACATAAATATACATGCCCAGGAAGTGAAACATACTCCAAGAAGAGTAAATCCTAATAAATGAACTTCAAGACCCATGCCAATCAGAATATCAAATGCCAAAGATAGAGAATAGTGAAGGCAGGAAGACAAAAACAATTTTTTAAATAAAAGGAACCCTCAATAATGCTAAGTGGTAATTTCCCATCAGAAACCATGGAGGTAAGGAAACAGTGCTTTTATATATTTGGAGTACTGAAAGAGAAAAACTGACAGCACAAAACTCTTTATCTGGCCAGACTGTATTTCAAAAATGATGGAGAAAGGGAGGCCATGTTGAGCATGGGGCAGGGGGTACAGAGCCAGCACTACAAGCTTGGGAATGAGGACATGCTGGGCACTGGGGAAGTGGCATGGGCAGCTCATAAGAGAGGCCTTTCCAGGTGCAGATGGGTACAGGGGGAGGCAAGATGGCAATGCTTGGACTCCTGAAGCTAGGGGATCATGGTACAACATCCAGAGAGGAGCAGGAAGGAGAGGAAATGTGCATCACTTGCTCCAAAGCTGTACCCTGTGCCCATTCCCCATCATCAAGATAAGCAGCTTCTGCAAGGTCTCTAGCTGGCTGGTAGTCCTGGACAGAGAGGGGCAGAGAAACCTTCTTCCCCAGAAATATGGGGGAGGGGGAGTAGGGCAGGGCCAAGAACCAAGCAAGGCTCCTTATTAGAGAGTTTGGAGTACAGGGTTGCAACTGAAGTGCAGTGCAAGCTGTCCAGGTAAGAACCCCTACCAAGCCTGTGGAAGGGAAATTTTTTTAAAAAAGAAAAAACAAACTCCTCCCTAAGGATGTGGTGAACAGCTGCCCAAAGTGCACTACCTGCTGTGCAAAGAAAGCACACTTTTGGGGAGATAAAAGAAAATTTATAGATTCTTTCTCAACCTTGTCCCTAGGGCCCTTTAGAATTGTTTTCACCCCCTCCATGGGTCCCTGGTCTGGTTTTGATCAGTTAAGCATGGGCAATTCTAAAGATGTAGAATAATTTGAATCAAGTATCAAAGAAGAGCCTTAACAAGAAGTCAATCAACAATAAAACCCTAGAGAGAGAAACTCATCAAGATAATCAGAGGCCTTGAAATCAGTAAAAACTTAAAAGAAACAGGATGATATGATCCACCAAAGGAACAAATTAAAATGTTGGAGAAAACATAGAATTCAGAACAACTAATCAAAGATGTTCAAACAAATCTTCTAAGTCAATTCAAGGAGATGAAGAAAGAGATAAAATATATTAAGAAGATACTGGATTAGCATAAACAAAAATTTAAAATCATACAAAGAAAAATAGAACTTATGGTCATAAAAGGCACAATAGAAGATATTTGGAAAACACTAGAGTCAGACAACAACAGATTTGAACAGGCAGAAGAAAGGATCAGCAAACTAGAAGACAGGACATCCAAAATTGGATAGATAGAAGAAAAGATAGCAAAAAAAAAAAAAAAAAAAGGAAAAGAAATGAGCAGGGTCTCAGGGGATTGAATGACAACAGGAAGCACAAAAACGCATGTGTTGTGAGTGTCCCAGAGGAAGAAAAGAAGGAAGAAGAGGGGAAAGACTATCTGACAAAATAATGGCTGCAAATTTCCCAACTCTTATGAAAGACATGGATGTATATATCTAGGAAGCACAGCATACTCCAAACAGAATAAATCCTAACAAAATACTCTGAGGCACATACTAATTGGATTGCAAAGATAAGAGAATCCTGAAAGCAGCAAGAGAAAAGCAATCAATCACATACAAGGGATGCTCAATAAGACTAAGTGTTGATTTCTCACCAGAAAGCATAGACATGAGAGGGCAGAGGTATAAAGAGAAAAACTGCCCGCCAAGAATTCTGTACCAGCAAAACTGCCCTTCAAAAATGAGGGAGAGGAGAAAGGCAAGATGGTGGCTGAGTGAAACTTCCCTGATAGTATCTCCTGCAGGGAGTCAGCTGGGCAGCGTTGGAGGCTCTTTGGGACCAGGCTGTTTTGGGATTTTTGCTGGTCCAGAGGTGTCTGGACATCGATTTGGAGGGAAGGTAACAGAGAGGATGCATCTGTGAAATATACACGGAGGTCCCAGCTGCGCTTGGAAGATTCACTCCTTGGGTGGGCGGAGCCGTGGCACCAGGCGCTGCCGCAGCACAGGGAGCTGCTGCGGCGGGGTTTTTTTTTCTTTTTTTTGGAGGCTCTGCAGTACTGGGGAGTTCGTGGGCCCTGGGTGGCCTATTGGGGGTTGGTGGGATGGGAGGCGCTTGCAGATCAATTTGGGCAGACAGACGGGAGTTTTATGGCAAAGCGGGGGGAATTTTTGATTGCAGACACAAAAAATAGCGCTTTCGCCTAGAGCCACGCCCCCCCCCAAGGCCGGCTGCTGATCTACAGCAGTCTTAAAGTGATAGCAACAAAGAGACGCTACCAGGATCTCGTAGGGTGGGAGACGTTTGGAAGCTGATTAAGGGAATATTTTGCAAAGCGTGGGAATTTCGGGTTTGGACTCTGTTATTAGCGTTTCGGGCTGGAGCCCCTCCCCCGGACCTGGATATTGATCTGAGTCATTAAATTGACTGCAGCCTAGAGGCGCCCCCAGGTGGCCACTCTGGGGGACCACAGGGTGGGAGGGTTCCTGAAGTCAATTGGTGATATATCCACACAATAGAGCCCAGTGAGTGAATTAATTGTAGGGTACACAACACAGGATAGAGCTTGTGGATGTGACCTCACCCATAGGGCTGGCACCCAGCTGCGGGGATCCCTGAAGGCTGTGATGCACTGTGGTGCTCCCAGGCTTCCTGTTAACCAGACTTGAGATTGCCAGGTCTGAGTCCCCTGGACTCTGGTGGCCCACAACCCAGAGACTCACACCTCTTGAGTCCTCAATATCTCAGACTTTTCATCCCTGAATCCACCATGCCCTGAGGTCCATCTGAGGTCCTTGAATGTCCTAGCCCTCAACGTTTGCATTTTTTCTTCTTTGTTTTGTTTTGTTTTTATTTTTATTCTATTTTTATTTTTTATTCTATTTTTTTAATGTTCTGATTCCTGGCATTGCATTATCCCCTAGTCTTTTCTCCCAGCGTATCCCCCAAAGTCTTTTTTTTTTTTCTTTTCTCTCTCTCTTGTCCCCCATCTTCTTCTTATTCTATTTTATCTTAACAATACAATAGGTGCTGCAGGAAACACCTCACATTTGCTGGGTTTCCTCATCCTCCACTGCCTCATTTCTGTGTGAATAGATTTTGGCTATCTACACTATCCCCTTTCCCCTACATATTGATATCCTCCATGATCTACTATCTCTCCTATATTCCACCTCCCTTTCTTTGATCCACAAAGTGTCTAACTCTTAATTTATAATACCTTTGTTTTGTTTTCTGTCTGGTATCCACTCTTGAAAATATTACCTTTCTTTTCTCTTTCCCTCTCTCATGAAAACAATAGCTTTTTAGTTCATACCATATTCCTCCCATATTCAGTCATCTACCTCATTATAGGTACTCTACCTACTGCTATAACTCTACACAATTTACATGAATATAACCTCCATCCTCCCAGAACTCATATTGTTGCTTTGTTAACATATATCACCAATACTACTTTACACTTTTTCCTTGCTTACACAAATGCCTTTCTCCAGCACTAATACTTTCCTTTAAAGTGAACTTAACCAGCAATAAGAAATTAGAATAAGAAGAACAAAGTGACAAAGAGAAGATATAACACTTACACAAAAACAACAGCTAATTAATCTCCAAGACTAGACAAAGAAGCTAAGGAACTGATTAAACCCATCAAGAAAAAATGATGACCAGACAGCAACAAAAATCTACAAACCAAACCAGTAATCAGGAAAACATGGCTGAATCCAATCAACAAACTAAAAATCAGGAAGGGGAGCAGAACTTCACACAAGCAATGAAAGATCTCAGAACATTTATCACCGACAAATTTGATGAAGTAAAGGAAGAGGTTAACAACATGAAGACAACACCTGGAGGGGAAATTGCAGACATACGCAAAAAAATAACAGATATGATGGAAATGAACACCACAGTTCAAGAAATCAAAAATACACTTGCAGCAAATATCAGCAGACTAGAAGAGGCAGAGCAGAGAATTAGTGATGTGGAAGACAGTGCATTGGAAATAAACAGATAGTAGAAGTGGTCAATAAAAAGATAGAAAAAATCAAGCTAGGACTTAGGGACCTGAATGATAATGCAAAACGCTCAAACATACATATTATAGGCATTCCAGAAGGAGAAGAGAAGGGAAAGGGGTCAGAAGGAGTGTTGCAAGAAATAATGGCTGAAAACTTCACAAATCTACTGAAAGAGACAGATGTACATATCCAAGACACAGTGCACTCCACTGGTCATAAACCCCAACAGGCCCACCCTAAGACATATACTTGTCAAATTATCCAATGCTCAAGACAAAGAGAAAATTCTAACAGCAGCAAGAGAAAAGAAAACCTTCACATACAAGGGAAGCTCCATAAGATTAAGTGCTAATTTCTCATCTGAAACTATGGAGGCAAGAAGGCAGTGGTATGATATAGTCAAGGTAGTAAAGGGAAAAAATTTCCAACCAAGAATACTCTATCCAGCTAAACTAGCATTCAAAAATGATAGAGAGTTCAAAATATTCGCAGATAAACAGAAACTGAAAGAGTATACCAACAAGAAACCTCCCCTTCAAGAAATTCTAAAGGGAGTTCTACAGGAAGAAAGGAAAAAACAGGACAGGTAGAGTTGGAGGAGAGTGTAAGAGCAACAAAAAAGACAAAAATAGAAGGGAAAAAATAATAATAAAACAAAATATGACAAACACAAATCCAATCAAAATATGGCTAACACAAATAATTCCCTGAAAGTAATAACACTGAATGTCAACAGATTAAACTCACCTATCAAAAGATTCAGACTGGGACACTGGATAAGGAAATATGACCCATCTATATGCTGTCTACAAGAGACACATCTTAGACCCAGAGACTCATGGAGGTTGAAACTGAATGGCTGGAAAACAATCATACAAGCAAACAATAATCAAAAAAAGGCAGGAGTAGCTATATTAATATCAGACAAAATAGACTTTAAATGCGAAACAATTGTGAGAGACAAAGAAGGATACTACATTTTAGTAAAAGGGACAATCTGTCAAGAAGATCGAACGATCATAAATATTTATGCTCCTAACAAGGGTGCCTCTAAATACGTGAGGCAAATGCTGGAAAAACTAAGTGAAAAAATAGATGCATCTACAGTTATAGTGGGGGATTTTAAAACACCACTATCAACTCTGGACAGAACATCTCAAAAGAGAATCACTAAAGAAACAAAACATTTGAACAGTATATTAGAGGAGCTGGATCTAATAGACATATATAGATCATTACACCCAAACACAGCAGGATATACATTTTTCTCAAGTGCACATGGAACATTCTCCAAGATAGACCATATGCTAGGCCACAAAGAAAGGCTGAATGAATTCAGAAAGATCAAAATCATACAAAACAATATCTCTGACCACAGTGGAGTGAAGCTGGAAATTTGCAAGGGACAGAGGCCCAGATTTCACACCACGATTTGGAAAATAACAGCAAACTCTTAGAAAAACAGTGGGTCAAAGAGGAAATCTCAAAAGAAATCAATGACTACCTTGAAACAAATGATAATGATAACACAACATACCAAAATTTATGGGATGCAGCAAAAGCAGTACTGAGAGGGAAATTTATAGCCATAAATTCATATAACAAAAAAGAAGAAAGAGCAAAAATTGAAGAACTAACTGCATTTTTGAAGGAATTAGAAAAACAACAACAAAGTAACCCAACAGGAAGAAGAAGGAAGGAAATAACAAAGATAAGAGCAGAACTAAATGAAATAGAAAATAAGAAAGCACTTGAAAAGATAAACAAGACCAAGAGCTGGTTTTTTTAGAAGATCAACAAAATTGACAAACCTTTAGTGAGACTAACAAAGAAAAAGGAGAGAAGATGCAAATACACAAAATAAGAAATGAGAAAGGCGATATCACCACTGACCCCACAGAAATAAAGACTATCATAAGAGGATACTTTGAAAAACTATATTCCAACAAAAATAACAATTTAGAGGAAATGGACAAATTCCTAGAAACACATAAGCAGCCCATATTGATGAAAGAAGAAACTGATGATCTTAACAAACCAATCACAAGCAAAGAGATAGAATCAGTCATTAAAAATCTCCCAACTAAGAAGAGCCCAGGGCCAGACGGCTTCACAGGTGAATTCTACAAAACATTCCGGAAAGAACTAACACCAATCCTGCTGAAACTATTCCAAAAAATCAAAACAGAAGGAACATTGCCGAACTCCTTCTATGATGCCAACATTACCCTAGTACCAAAGCCAACCAAAGACACCACAAGAAAGGAAAATTACAGACCAATTTCTCTAATGAACCTAGACGCAAAAATACTTAACAAAATACTTGCTAATCGTATTCAACAACACATTAAATGAATTATACACCACGACCAAGTGGGATTTATTCCAGGTATGCAAGGATGGTTCAACATAAGAAAATCAATCAATGTAATACACCATATAAACAGATTGAAGGAAAAAAAATCACATGATTATATCTATAGATGCAGAAAAAACATTTGACAAAATACAGCACCCCTTCTTGATAAAAACACTCCAAAAGATCGGAATACAAGGAAACTTTTTGAACATGATAAAGAGTATATATGAAAAACCTACAGCCAACATTGTTTACAATGGAGAAATCCTGAAATCCTTCCCTCTAAACTCAGGAACAAGACAAGGATGCCCATTGTCTCCGCTCCTATTTAACATTGTCTTAGAAGTACTTGCTCGAGCACTGAGGCAAGAACCAGATATAAAAGGCATTCAAATTGGAAAGGAAGAAGACAAAATTTCATTATTTGCAGATGACATGATCCTATACATAGAAAACCCTGAGAGATCTACAACAAAGCTTCTAGAACTCATAAATGAGTTCAGTAAAGTCGCAGGTTATAAGATCAATGCGCAAAAATCAGTAGCATTTCTGTACACCAATAATGAGCAAGATCCGGAGGAAATCAAGAAACAAATACCATTCACAATAGTAAATAAAAAAATCAAATACTTAGGAACAAATTTAACTAAAGAGGTAAAAAAATTATACACCAAGAACTATACAAGACTGTTCAAGGAAATCAAAGAAGACCTAAATAAATGGAAGAATATTTCTTGTTCATGGATAGGAAAACTGAATATTATTAAGATGTCTATCCTACCAAAACTGATCTACACATTCAATGCAATCCCAATAAAAATCAACACAGCTTTCTTTAAGGAACTAGAAAAACTAAATATGAAATTTATTTGAAAAGGAAAGAGGCCCTGAATAGCCAAAGACATATTGAAAAAGAAAAACAAAATTGGAGGAATCACACTTCCTGACTTCAAAACATACTACAAAGCTACAGTAGTGAAAACAGCATGGTACTGGCATAAGGAGAGACACACAGACCAATGGAATCGAATTGAAAGTTCAGATATAGAACCTCATGTATATAGCCATATAATATTCGATAAAGCCACCAAACCCTCTCAACTGGGAGAGAATGGCCTATTCAACAAATGGTGCCTGGAGAACTGGATAGCCATATGTAGAAGAATGAAAGAGGATTACCATCTCACACCTTATACAAAGATCAACTCAAGATGGATCAAAGACCTAAATATAAAAGCCAAGACCATAAAGATTTTGGAAAGCAGTGTAGGGAGACATCTACAGGACCTTGTAATAGGAAATGGCTTCATGAATATCACACCAAAAGCATGAGCAGCAAAAGCACAAATAGATAAATGGGACTTCCTCAAAATTAAAGCATTCTGTACCTCAAAGAAGTTTGTTAAGAAAGTAAAAAGAGAATCCACACAATGGGAGAAAATATTTGGCAACTATATATCTGATAAGAGACTTATAACTTGCATATATAAAGAACTCATATATCTTGAAAATAAAAAGATAAACAACCCATTTAAAAAATGGGAAAAAGATTTAAACAGACACTTCTCCAAAGAAGAAATACAAATGGCTAAAAAGCACATGAAAAAATGCTCCAAATCTCTAGCTATCAGGGAAATGCAAATCAAAACTACAATGAGATACCATCTTACTCCCATAAGATTGGCAGCTATGAAAAAAACAGAATACAAATGCTGGAGAGGATGTGAAGAAAGGGGGACACTCATCCACTGCTGGTGGGAATGCAGAAGGACCCAACCATTCCAGAGGACAGTTTGGCGGTTTCTCAAAAAACTAACCATAGATTTGCCATATGACCCAGCAATACCACTGCTGGGTATATACCCATCAGAACTGAAAACAAGGACATAAACCAATATATGTACATCAATGTTCATAGCAGCATTGTTCACTATCGCCAAAAGTTGGAATCAATCCAAATGCCCATCAACAGATGAGTGGATCAATAAAATGTGATATATACACAGAATGGAATACTACTCAGCTGTAAGAACAAATACACTACAAACACACATGATAACATGGATGAATCTTGAGAACCTTATGTTGAGTGAAGCAACCCAGGCATTGAAGGACAAATACTACATGACCTCAATGATATGAAATAAGCAAGCTGCCTCAGAGAGCTAGAGACTGGAAAATAGGCTTACAGGAAATCGGGGGGTGGAGGAAGGATGTGAGCCGACGTCTGCAGGGGTGGAATCTATGATGAGCTGGTGGTAAGTATGAGCACAAAGAAGGGACAAAATGGGGGCAAGGGGTTGCCTTCGGGTGGAGCTTTGCGGGTTTGAGGGGGGCTGGGGATGGGCGGAGGGGTAATATTGCCCAAAAAATTGGGGGGAGGGAGGGGCAACATATGAGCATAGGAGTGTCAGGTGTCGTTGAGAGTAAAATGCTGAGAAAATCGTATCAAAATATAATTAGGAGGGTTACCTGTTTAGGATGCTCAGGGGTGATGGTCTGATGCGGGACAGACTCCAGGGGAATGGCTGAAGGCTCATTTTGCCAGGGTGGGTTGTACCATTGGGTAGAGACCCAAGAAGTGAGAGTTGGGGTGGACCCACATCATGGGGAGGACTAATGCCATCAAATAGACAGAACTGTATCTCTAGTGAGATAGGGTGGCTCCCAGGGCATAAGGGCAGTTGAGAAAGTAAGGCCCTGAACACTGCTGCAAGTATCTCTGGACATGGCTTCTCAGGAAATGGAGATTGGCTGGTGCTGTGGGCCCCAAGGGGAGGGGAAAATGGATACTGAATGGATGGAACCAAGGTAAATGTGGGGACAAGAGAGGAGTTTCGCAAGAGTACACGAGGATGAATATAAAACATGTAATATTATACCAAAAACATATAGGGGATGACAGACTAATAATGTAAACCATAATGCAAAACATAGGATAACTAAAAAATTTAGAAAACTGTATATCCTAAAGTATGGACCACATTGTAAGCACAGATGTCACCTTGTTTGAAAGCTATTGTTTCGGAATCTGTACATCAGTTTCAGGAAATATGATATGAATAAGTTAGAAGATTATCGCTGTGGAAGGGAAAAGGTTTTATGGTGGATCTGTGAGAGTACTGTATATTGTATATATGAATTACTGTGATCTAAGACTCTTGTGAAGAGAAGCTCAATAATTAGAAAAAAAAAGAAAAGAAAAAGATAGGATGTAGAAATTTTTCCAAATCAATATGTACTCTAGATCTACCCTTTAAACTCATTGCTATATTCCATTTTACTAGTAAGGGAAACTGACATTATGTTGGGATTCACTTTACAGGAAGTTTTGGATCACAGAGTGGTTCAACAATGGCGGTGGAGGAATACTGATATGGGATGTTATTGACAGGCTATATATGGTTGACAGGGAGATATACAGGGCATATGTCCAGGGTACATGGTAATGTTTAGATATACTCATAGTGGAAACAATTAAAAACAACAGCTGGGGGGGTACTGGGTTCCTGGCCGGGGGGTCTCTGTCGTGGTCCCTGGGGGAGCAGCGGCAGTCCCCCAGGTGCAACAGTAAGAACCAGGAAGGAATGAGGGCCCAAGAGTGGGCTCCTGATACTAATGGCTATGCTTCTGAGCCTATACACTTGCAATAAGAACAAGGCCTAGAGTAGCATTGTGCCTGGGAGTTTCCTCCTGACAGCCTTCATGTTACTCAAATGTGGCCACTCTCGAAGCCAAACTCAGCATGTAGATGCAGCGCATTCCCCCCAGAGTGGGACATGACACCCGGGGATGAGCCTCCCTGGCACCGAGGGATCACTACCACATACCACCTGAAGATGCAACTAGAAAATGACCTTGAATTAAAGGTTCAATGTGGATCAGCAGAATATCCCTGTCTACATATAATAACATGACTTCAAAATGCTGTTTGACCTAATGTAAGGGGGAAATGGAAAGGAGAAATGAGCTTATATGGCTACGAGTCTCTAAAAAAGAGTCTGGAGGTTGTCAAGAAGGAATGCCCTTATGCACAACTGAGCAGAGTCTAAGAGACAGATAAAGTAGATACAACCCCAGGTAATGGTTCTTTTGAGGGATAAAGAGACCCACAGGTTCTATGGTCATGGCAGATGGGGTTCACTGCCATGTCAAATGGCCCTTCTTTGGAGCTAGTGTTTCTACGTGATGGAACTAGACTCAGAAGGGATCTCTTTTCACAAGACTTTCATGCTACTTTACTGGAACTGTAGTTGGTGCTGGGTTTTAAGATATATTTAGGGGATTTGAATCTCTGGACTGACAATATGATACCCAGGCCCAGAGCCTCAACAGACTTCAGCTCCTACACTCTGATTTATTGGACTTACCCCACTCAGCTAACATGGAGTTGAAGAAGGTCAACCACCACACCATGGAGCCTAGAATGTCTACAACTGAAAGTAGGAGGAGTGCATCCAGCATCCATGTAGAATCTAAGCCCCCACTTGACATAGATATGCAATGGACACAACCAATCCAATGTCCACAGAGAAAATGTGGCATTGGTATGGGAAGGGTGGCCATGGTGGCGGCTGGGTGCGGGGAATGGGAGGAAGAGATGAGATGGGGAGGCGTTTTCGGGACGTGGAGTTGTCCTGGGTGGTGCTTCACGGACAATTACCGGACATTGTAGATCTGCCCAGGGCCCACTGGATGGAACGTGGGAGAGTGTGGGCTATGATGTGGACCATTGACTATGTGGTGCAGTGATGCTCAGAGATGTACTTACCAGGTGCAATGGATGTGTCATGATGATGGGAGAGAGTGTTCTTGTGGGAGGAGTGGGGAGTGGGGGCGGTGGGGTTGAATGGGACCTCATATTGTTTGAATGTAATATTTTTTTAAAAAAATAAAATAAAATAAATTTAAAAATAAAAAAATAAATAAACAAAAATGAGGGAGAGATTTAAATATTCATGGATAAATAAAAACAGATAATTCATCAAGAGACCTGCCTTACAGGGGGGTTTCAGGCTGAAAGGAAAAGACAAGAAAGAATGTCTGGAGGAGAGTACAGAAAAAAAGATTATTAGTAAAGGTAATTAAAGAGTAAAAAGAGAGACAAAAATAAGATACAACATATAGAAGCCAAAGGATAAAATGGTTGAAGTAATTACTGCCTTTACTGTAATAATGTTGGATGGATTAATATAAAATATTAAAATATTTAATATTACTATACTTCTCCATCAGATTATATGATCCTATATACAGAAAATCTTGAAAAATCCACACAAAGCTACTATGGCTAATAAATGAGTCCAGCAAAGTGGCATGGTACAAGATCAATATGCAAAAATCAGTAATGCTTCTATACACTAGTAATGAGCAATCTGAAAAGGAAATCAAGAAGAAAATTCCATTGAAAATAGCAATAAGGGAAACGGACTTGACCCAGTGGTTAGGGCATCCGTCTACCACATGGGAGGTCCGTGGTTCAAACCCCGGGCCTCCTTGACCCGTGTGGAGCTGGCTCATGCGCAGTGCTGATGCACGCAAGGAGTGCTGCCCCGCATAGGGGAGCCCCACGCGCAAGAAGTGCGCCCCGTAAGGAGAGCCGCCCAGCGCGAAAGAAAGTGCAGCCTGCCCAGGAATGGTGCCACCCACACTTCCCGTGCTGCTGACTACAACAGAAGCAGACAAAGAAACAAGACGCAGCAAATAGACACAGAGAACAGACAACCAGGGGGGCATTAAATAAATAAATAAAAATCTTTAAAAAAAAAAAAGAAAATAGCAATAAAAGAAATAAATACCTAGAAATAAATTCAGATAGGGATGTAAAGGACTTAAACATAGAAAACTATAAAACTTTGCTAAAAGAAATCAAAGATCTAAATAAATGCAAAGACATTCCATGCTAATGGATTGGAAGACTAGATATTGCTAAGATGTCAATTCTACTCAAAATTATTTACATATTCAATGTAATCCTAATAAAAATTCCACCACCATTTTTTAAAGAAATGGAAAAGCCAATTTTCACATTTATTTGGAAGGGTAATGGCCCTCGAATTGCCAAAAAGCATTTTGAAAAAGAAAAAAAGGTGGAGGACTCACACTTTGTGTGTTTAAAGTCCATTACATAGCTACAGTGGTCAAAACAGCATGATATTGGCACAAGCATCAATATATAGATTAATGAAATCCTATGGGGAGTTCAGAAATAGGTCCTCACATCTATGGTCAATTAATTTTTTGCAAGGCTACCAAGTTCACTCAATTGGAAAAAAATAGTCTCATCAACAAATGATGTTAAGAGAACTGGACATCCATATGCAAAAGAATGAAGGAGGACCCCTATCTCACACCATATATTAAAATGAACTCAAAATGGATCAAAGACCTAAATAGAAGAACTCATACTATACAACTTCCGGAAGAAAATCCCAGAATATTTTGTTAGGCAATGGTTTCTTAGACTTTACACCTACAGCAAAGCAATGGAAGAAAACAATAGATAAAAGGGACCTCCTCAAAATTACAATCATTTGCACATCAATGGACTATATCACCAAAGAGAAAAAGACAACCTACTCAATTAGAGAAAATATTTGGAAACCACATAACCTGTAAGTGTTTAATGATAAAGAGGTCAATTCTCCAAGAAGGCATATCAATCCTAAATGCATATGTACCTAACATAAGCTTATCATAATACATTAGGCAAAAATTAATAGAGCATTGCGGGGGGGAGTAAGGATTTGAAGTGATAGCTAAAGGTTTCTTTTTGAAGTGAGGAAGTGTTCTAAAATTGACATAGTAATGGTTGTACATATTTATGAATATACTGAAAACCAGATAATTAAACACTTTAAATGGGTGAACTATATAGTATGTGAATTATATCTCAAAAAAAGGTATTTAAAAAACACTGATGGAACCAAAATGGAAAAGGAACAAATCAACTATTATATATTTGTCAATAATTGATAAATCAAGCAAAATGAAAATCAGTAAGAATACAGATGACCTTAACAGTACTATCAATCCATTTGGTCTAATTGTCAGTTACAGAATACTCCATCCAACAGAACTATAATACAAATTATCCTTAGGTTCACATGGAATATTAACCAAGGTAGACAATATCGTATGCTATAAAACATGCCTTAATAATTTAAGAGAAGAGATGCCATGGAAAATATATTCTCAAGGCACCCTGAGAGTAAACTAGAAATTGATATTAGAAAGAGAACTAGGAAATCCCCAAATATCTGGAAAATAAGCAACACACTTCAGATAACTTATGTGTGGTAGAGAGAATAATAGCCCCCAAAAATGTATATGTCCTAATCTCCAGAACCTGTAAATATATTACCTTACATAGCAAAAGGGTTTTTGTAAATGTGATTAAGTTAAGGATCTAGAAATGGGGAAGTTATCCTGGCTTATCTAGATAGGCTCAATATAATCACAAGTGTGCTTATAAGACAGATTCAGTGGGTCAAGCTGGCAGAAGATGTAATCACAGAAGAAGAGAGCAGAGAGAGAGATTTGAAGAAGCTGAGCTGTTGGCTTTGAAGATGGAGTAAGAACCCATTAGCCAATGATTGCAGTTGGTCACTAGAAGGCAAAAAAGACAAGGAAACAGATTCTCCCCTACAGGATCCAGAAGTCTAGCTAATTCCTTGATTTTAGGGATTCTGTCCACCAGAACTAAAAGATAATAAATTTTCTTGGGAAGCCAAGTTGGCTCAGTGGTTAGGGCATCTGTCTACCACATGGGAGGTCTGCGGTTCAAACCCCGGGCCTCCTTGACCCGTGTGGAGCTGGCCCACACGCAGTGCTGATGTGCGCAATGAGCACCGTGCCACACAGGGGTGTCCCCGCGTAGGGGAGCCCCACACGCAAGGAGTGCGCCCTGTAAGGAGAGCCGCCCAGAGCAAAAGAAAGTGTAGCCTGCCTAAGAATGGCGCCGCTCACATGGAGAGCTGACACAACAAGATGACACAATAAGATGACGCAACCAAAAGAAACACAAATTCCCGTGCCCCTGACAACAACAGAAATGGACAAAGAAGATGCAGCAAATAGACACAGAGAACAGACAACCAGGGTTGGGGTGGGGGGGGAGAGGGGAGAGAAATAAATAAATAAATAAACAAATCTTTTTAAAAAATAAATAAATAAATTTTCTTGTTCTAACCACTAAATATGCAGTAAATTTTTACAGAAGCAGTAGGAAAAAAAGAATTCTCAAGAAAGACCAGTTCTTTAGCTAAAAGAAAATGATAAAATTTATCTAAAGTTGTGAAATGTAAAGAAAAGAGTGCTTAGAGGTCAATTTATAGCTTTAAGTATATATATATATTTAAATATTAATATATTAGACAAAAGGAAAGATATATATATATTTAAATATATATATTAGACAAAAGGAAAGATAAAGTATCAGTAGTCCAAGCTTACACTGTAGGAAACTAGAAAAAGAAGAGCAACTTGAACCTAAAGAAACAGAAGACAGGAAATAATAGAAAAATCAATGAAATCAGAAACAGGAAGACAAGAAAGAAGTTCATCAAAACTAAACTGGTTCTTTTGAAAAGACTCAAAAAAAAACACAAACAAACAAGTGATAAACCTCCAGCCAGGCTAACTTAAGAATGATTCTGATAAATCAATGTCCAAAATGAAACAGGTCTCATTGCTACCAAGCCCATGGACATCAAAATGACAATTAGGGAATGCTAACAATAATTCTATACATACAAATTTAATAGCTTGGATGAAATGGACCAATTCCTGGTTGACACCAACTACAAAAACTTACTCAAGGGGAAAAAGATAATCTGAATAGCCCTCTATCTATTCAAGAAATTGAACCCAAAAAAAACAACAGCAAAATCTTCCAAAAAAACAAACAAGCAAACAAACAAACCAAAAAATCCCACACACCAAACCCAGATGGTTTCACTAAATATGTAAGGAAGAAATAATCTACAATAAAGAAAAAAACCCAGTGTCTTAATAATGAAACACTGGTTCCTCCCCACAAACCTCATATTGTGAACTGACTCATGTATCCCACTGGTCTTAATCCACAGTCCAGTGGCTGTGGACCCATTTGTAAACAGTATCTTTTCTTATGTAAAGGTGTGGACTTGTTTGTAAATAGGACCTTCAAAGATCCTGTTTAATTGGTATTTCTCGACACCTTGTAAAGAGTGGAAATACAACAGTCAGTTAGAGAAAGATACAGGAAGAAGGGAGAAGTCAGTGGAAACCAGAGGAGCATACAAATGAGCAGGAGAAGTAGAAGCCAGAAAGAGAAACCAGGTGACAGAAGCAGAGAACCCCAAGGAACACTAAGGATTTGGGAAAGCTAGCAGAATGCCACAGACTCTGAAAGAAAGCATTGCCTTGATTGTGGCCTTCTAGTCTCCAAAACTGTGAGACAGTAAATTCCCTTGTTTAAGCCACTCCATCGTGTGATATATGTCATAGTAGCCCTGGAAACCTAAGACAGATAAGGAATAAGTAGGAATGTCTTCTCTCACTACCACTATTCAGCATCATACTGGAAGTCCTAGCTAGTGCAATCCTATATGAAAAGAAATGAAAGTTACATACATTGGAATGGAAGGAATGAACTTCTTTATTTACAGAGGAAAAGAATGGCTATGTAGAACTTCAAGAATGTATAAAATACTGTAATCAATAAGCAAGTATAGTGAAGTTGCAAGATACTAGGACTATATTTAAAAATTCACTACTTCCTGTACACTAGCAACAAACAATTAGAATATTGAAATTTTAAAAACAATATCATTTATAATAGTACCCCAGAAAATAAAGTACTTAGGTCTAATCCTAGCAAAATAAATACAAGGTGTGTTTTCAGAAATCTACAAAATACTGATGAAAAAAGTAAAAATCTAAATAAATGGAGAGGTATTCTGTGATGCATGGATTAGAACATTGAATATTGTTAATATGTTCATTGTTCCCACCTTGTGTGCATTAAATGCAATCTAAATCAAAGAACAAACATTTTATACTTTGATATAGCATACCAACTTTTCCTCCATGACTAATTCTTTATATCTAAGAAAACTTTGCCATATCCAATGTCACAAAAGTTTTTCCTCTGTTTTCTTCTAGAATTTTTATATTAGGTTTGCATTTAGGGCTATGACATATTTGAATTAATTTTTTTAATCTAGTAGGGATCAAAGTTCAATTTTTTAAATTGTTGAAACACCATTTGTTGAAAAGACTATCCTCATTTTCCCTCAAATCTTTTGCAGCTATCATTCCACTCTATTTCTGTTTTCAGTATTATTGATGAAAAATCTGCAGCTATTCTCATTATCATTGTAGTACAGGTCACTTTCTTAGTTTCCTAGGGCTGCTGTACCAAAGTGTCATAAACTGCCTGGCTAAAACCAACAGTTGAAATCACACCATATGTAGCCTTTTCAGACTGACTTCTTCCATTTAGCAATATGTCTTTCCAAGGCTTCATATCACATTTTTTTTTATTAATGAATAATATTCCATTGTATGGCTGTACCACTGTGTTTTTATTCATTCACCTATTGAAGTACCTCTTAGTTACTTCCAGATTTAGGAAATTATGAATAAAGATGCTATAAATGTGTGCATCTAGGTTTTTGTGGGAATATAAGTTTTCAACTAAATTTGATAAATTTCTGGGAGCATGATGACTGGACTGCAGGGAATTCTGTTTCCCTCAACTTTTTAAGGGAGAGTCTACATAGACTATCATATCATCTACATAGAAAATCATATCATCATTTGTATAACTTTTTTTTATTGTGTTGCAATAGCTAAGAATCCCAGTTTGATGTTGAATAGGAATAGTGAGAGAAAATATTCTTTCCTTTTTCCTAACCTTAGTAGCAATCATTTGGTATTTAATTGTTATGTATAATGATAATTGTAGGATATTGGTAAACTACCTATATGAAGTTGAGAAAGTTGTACTCTGTTCTTAGTTTGTTCAGAGATTTTCTCGTGTTTGGGTGTTAAATTTTGTCAAATGCCTTTTCTTTGTCTATTGATATTATCAGACAACTTTTTTTTTAACGTATTGATGTCATGAAGATCTCAGTGAATTCCCTGGAAGAAGCTGGCTGAATGAAGTAGAGATAGAAATTCTGCTCTTTGACTTCTAAAATCATCAGGCCCTTTAAGGCCTTCAACTGACAGGATTAGACTTCTCTCATTGCTGAAGGCAATCTCCTTTGTTTATTGTAGATATAGTCAGCCATAGATGTAATCAACTAACTAATGTTTTAAACCCACAAAATAACCTCACAGGAACATTCAGTCCAGTGCTTGCTTGACCAAACAACTGGACACCATAATCTAGCCAAGTTGACACATGAAATTAACCTTCACAAGGGGCACAGACATAATTCTATGCCTTGGGCATAGAAATCTCCAAGACTTCACCTCTTTACCTTTATGAAGTGCTTCTTTTGATCCTTGATAATTTTCTTTGTCCTGAAGTCTCCTTTCCTGAAATTAACATAGATAGTCCTGCTTTCTTTTGATTAGTATAAGGAGGGTCTGTGTTTCTCCACTCATTGACTTTAATCTCTCTGTGGCTTTATACATAAAGTGGGCTTCTTGTTGTTTTTTATCCTCTGACAATTTCTGTCTTTTAATTGGTATATTTAGCCAGTTCATATTTGAAGTGATTATTGATATTGTTAGATCAATATACACTATGTTTGCAGCACTTTTCTTTTCATTGCACTTGTTCTTTTTTCTTTCTTCTCATCCTCTCTTTTTCTATCATCTCTGGTTTGAATTAAGCATTTTCTATAGTTCCATTTTCCCTCCTCCCTTACCCTATCAAGCATACATAAAAAATTAGTGGTTTCCCAGAGTTTGCAATATACATTTACGAATAATCAGATTTCACTTTCAAATTGCACTATACAACTTCATGAGCAGTTCAAGCACTTTATAGCAGAATATTCCCAATTTCTCCTTCTTGTCCCTTTTAACTTGTTATCACTTATTATGATCATCCATATGCTATAATTACCAAAACACTGTTGCTATTATTATTTTGAATGAACAATTTCCTATAGGCCAATTAAACAAAATAAAAATACAGATTATTTAAATGTCATTTATTTATTCTCTGATATTCTTATTTTCTTTATGTATATCCATGTTTCTAACCTATATCATTTTCCTTGTTCTTAGATGAAATTTTAACATTTCATCTAAGTATATCTACTGGTGAAAATTTCCCTCATTTATTGTTTGTTTGAGAAAGTCTTTATTTTCCTTAGGCTTTGAAAACTAATTTCATTGATTATAGAATCTAGGTTGATGTTTTTTTCTTTCATCAACACTCTAAATATTTCCTGTCGCTCTCTTCTAGTCTGCATGATTTGTGATGAGTCTTCTTCTGATATAAGTTATCCTCATTTATCCATGGGTAAGATGTTTAGGTTTTTTTTGTTTTGTTTTGTTTTGTTTTGTTCTTTTATTTTGACTTCTTTCAAGATTTTTAATTTGTCTCGGTTTCTGCAGTTTGAACCTAATATTCCTAGGTGTAGATATTTTAGTATTTATCCTATTTAGTGTTCACTGATTCTTCTAGTTCTGTGGTTCTGGGTATATGGATTAATTTTGGAAAATACCCAACCATTATTATTTCAAAATTCTTTGCTCCTTTTTCTTTTGCTTCTCCTGGTATTCCCATTATGTGTGTGATACATTTTGCATTCATCCCATAATCATTGCTTTTCTGTTCCTTTTTTCATTCATTTTCAATCTTACTGATTATTTCCTTGATCATGTCCAGTTGGCTGCTAAACCCATTAAAGCATTCTTTATTGCTCTTACAGAAATTTCCTTTTTATTTTTTTCTAGGAGTTTTCACACCTCCATTTAAATTACCCGTCGGTTCTTGCACATTGGCTAGCTTTTCTTTTATAGACATTTATATGTTAACATAGCTTTTTAAAAAAAATTCTTTCTGATAATTCCAAAATCAGTATCATACTTGAGTCTGGTTCTGGTTACTGCTGTTTTTGTTTTGCAAGGCCAAAAACATGCCATAAAATGGGTTGCCTTTTAACTGTGGGAGTTTACTAGTTTACAAGCTTACAGTTCTGAGGGTGAGACAAATGTCTGAATGAAGGCATCACCAAACAATGCTTTCTCCCCAAACACTGGCTGCCAGTATACCTATACTCCTCTGTCATATGGCAAGGCACACAGCAGCACCTGTTTATCTCTCCTTTCTCTGCCAGGTTTCCTTGTTTTCAGTTTCTTGCTTCTATGGCTTTCTCTCTCTTTGAATTTCCTTCTCTTGTATAAAGAACTCCAGTAAGAGGACTAAACCCCACCCTGGGTCACATCTTAACTGAAGTAACCTTATCAAAAGATTCTACTTACAATAGTTTTACACCCACAGGAATGGATTAGCATTAAGAACATGATTTTCTTCAGTACTTAGGGTTTCAAACCATCACATTCCACCCTCTTGACCACAAAAAGACACATTCTTTCCATATGCAAAATTCATTCATTACATGGCAAAATCTCAAAATCCTTAAATCATTTCAGAAACAATGTTTAATACAACATCTCATCAAAATCAGTTATAAGGTGTAGTCTGTTCTGGAGCAGAATTCCCCTTCATCTGTAGACCTATGAACCTAGAGAACAAGTTATCTGCTTTCAATATACAATGGATGGATAGCCATAGGATAAACATTCCCATTTCCATAGGGAGATATTGGAAGCAAAACAGAGGTCAAGGGTCCCAATCAATTAAAAAACCCTCCAGGGGTTTAGATATGAAATCTAATACTCCATTAGATTTCAAGGTCAGAAAATCATCTATGGAAGAATGGTTTGTCCTCTAGGACTGATGGAGTGGCAGCCTCACCTTTTGCAAGAGCTTGCACAGTGGCCATGCTCACCCAAATTTTGGGGTGAAATTCCAACTGATTGATACTTTGTTTCTTGTGGTCAAGAACATTCCGCTAGAGCAATGAAGTATGAAAACCAGCTTCTACCAGTTGGCCGGACCTGTGCAAAGGGAGCCCTGGCTGTCCTCACTTAAACTTGCTTAATTAACATAGCAAAATCTCACCCCAGAGTAGAGTTATCTGCCCATTTCCTATCATGCAATGTATGTGCAACCATGATTTTCTGAACATACTAATCATACAATTATATAACCAGCTATGTGTGTTCATCCATATGCACAAATGCTAATGCATAATCAAAGCAGACGCTAAATAGAAACTTAGGCATTTAAGCAAGAGTGAAACCACAGCATGGGGGGGCATTTTTGACTGACCTTGGTTCCTTGTCCCTGCAGATACAATAAATGTGAGTTTTACGTAACTCTCATGCTCAAGTGTTCTTCTTGCCATCTCTGGTTATCCACAAGAGCCCTGCTTTGAGGCCTAACAATTGGTGACTCCACTGGAATCAAAATAAATAAAAATTGTAACCAGAGAATGCTTCTCAAACAGACTACAGAGAGTATTGTCCACACTGAGACATCCCCAACTCCAGCAGCTGCTCAGAATTTTCCTAAGGACTGAGTTTACTCAGGGTGGGGTCCCTTTGCAGCAACTAACAGAATACAAGGCCCATGAGGTTAGGATGGAGAACCAGTTCATCTCCTTCCCTTGGCAGGTGAGTTCATTCCTTTATTCATTATTTCTGGTTTCATTTTTTGCTGACCACAAGTTAGCATTTGGGTCACCTTCACTGAGGTAGTGAAGGTTTGGTTACAGCAAGTGGGGCTTCGTGGATTTGAGTCCTACTCCCTTGATCCCAAAAAGGAAGGCTATTGCCTTCTGTGCCTTTGTTTTGGCTGCTCTCTCTCTCCTTTTCTTTCTGCCACCATAGAGAATGAAGCATTGCTTCCTGAATCCTTGCCACTAGGATGCATCCTGAAAAATCAGTCTAAATTTGGGGGATTTGGGTTAGAGAAGTGTAAGTTAATTATTTTTTGTAATGAAGTGTGGCCTAGATACAGATTAGATGATAGAGAAATTTGGACAGAAAATGGATCTTTAAATTTTTACACTCTTGCAATTAAACTTGTTTTACAAATGGCAATAAAAATGGGCAAAAGTTCCATATGTTCAAATCTTCTTTGAGTTGTGGAAAGATAAAGAAACAAAAAAGTTGTGAGTTAATGCTGTGTGAGTCCCCTTCAGCCCCAGTTAAAGATCTTTAAAGCAGTAAAAATCAAAGATGTGAAGGAATGGAGAGTTTAGAAACAGTCATACGAAAGAGTAAGCATTATGAGTCAAATTAGTGAACTTTTGGATTCTGTTATATCTTAATTCTTTTGTGTTTGTTCAGTTATATTTTCCTACCTCCAGATGGTAATATTAAATTAATAAATAAAAATTCTTAAAAGAGCTCTATTCAAACAGCCAAAAATTAAATAAGTGCTTATGTTAGTATACAAAGCTGAGAGTCTGTTTTATCAAAATAGCTTCTTGTACACTAATCTTATCATGTCCTGAAACAATCAATGGCCTTTCTGAGGTTGTTGGGACACTAGAAACCCTTCATCCCTCATTTAACTCAAATATTAAAACGATTGTATATGTAAATCAGGAAAGGTTGTGCATGAGAATAGAAGGACCCCCAGCAGGCTGCTTTTTAAAAAGTAAAGAGAGCAATAGCACAGAATTAAGCAGTAAAGTGGGGTAGACCCTAACTTACCCTGTGAATTGGATGTAGCCAGCACAATATTAGCTTTGGGTGAGGTTTGTGGCAAAGGCAACATTCTAAACAAACACCCCTTGGGTATTGGTCCCAGTTGTAGAAAGGGGTCAAATTATGATATAGCCCCTTAAAATGCAACTACGTACAGCACCCCACATCCTGTTGCAAGTAGAGGGCTTAACTCAATAGTGTCCCATCACTCTGAAGACTGTCATCCCTATCCAGGGGTGTAGTGCAGATACGAGAAATAAGACAGGAAAAACGGACTGTCAAGTGCTGCCCTCTGTGAGGGAGACATCTGTGTAAGGCCACCTGGGACACCTGCCAGCAATGACAGGTAATTGACTGTCTATCACATCCCTGCCCACTCCTCTAATACCCTCAGGAATGTTGAGGTAGATGCCCTCATGAAGATCTGAAACCATACCATTGAAACCCAAGAAGTAGCAGAGTAGCTCCACGGGAAAAGCAGACATCATGGCTACCAGACTCTGTGACAGCAGTTCGAGCTCCTTGTTACTCATCAGCAGCTCATGGACATCAACCACGACTGTCCGTTGTGCTCACTTTGATGACTGTGACAACTCCCTCACTGGAAGGGACATATTGCCCAAGCACGGACTCCAGTAGTATGATACAAAGTGGATTACCTTGATGCCCTACTGCTCTCAGAAGGGTCAAGGTATGCGCTCACTGCCACAAACACTGCCATGGAACTCTTGTAGCCAGCAAACTACTATTTGCTGCCTAGAAAAGGTAAGTGCCCTATACAGGGTGCCAGGCAAATTAACAGTGATAAGGAAACTTCATTTACTGGTCACCTCAAACAGCCTTGGGCTATGGACCAGGATATTGTTTGAAATTTCCATCTGCCTTATAACCCCACTGGTACAGGTCTTATAGAAAGCATGAGTGGCATTTTAAAGGAATACACAAAAGGCAATAAGAGATCTTCACAACAATGGACTAAGAAACTGTATCCAACCTTAACCCATTTAAATTCAGCACCTCAAGCTGCAGTCCCTACTCCATTAAAAAGCTAACAGCAGAACAAATGCAGGCATTGAGAATACAAATTAAAGGGTCAATGTCCTATAGTCCAAAAGAGGAAGTAATAATAATCTGTTGTTGCCTATGCCTAAAATCATACAAGCTGGGAAAATGAGGTCATTTGGCCACTATGGCACTGGCCTATGCAGCCTTGCTGGTTGGGAATCTTAAACCCATGGGAAATAGGAGTTACTGAAAACACTGTTATAAGACTACAGTTTATACAAAAATGCCAGTAAAAATCTTTATGAATAATCCAAGGTCTCCTATTCCTCCTGGAGCTCTATTTATCTATGTGGACTGTTCTTATGCCTAAACTAGTTTTTTTTATATCACTGAAGGAAAAATACTCAAAGAATTTAGAAAGGCATAATGTGTGGTATTAAAATCCTCCTTATAAAACTCCCAACCTTTTATTTTGTTATCTGTACTAATGAAAATGTTGCTTGTATACTGTTAAACCAGCATGATCTATCCTTTATTGGACCCAATAAACAACCTAAAGATCAACTTAAATCAAAATGGGAAAGACCCTACACAGTACTATTAACTTCTCATTCTCCTCTTAGGTTACAGAGAATCAAGCCTTGAGTTTATCATACTAGAGAAAAACCTTACTACTTATCAGATCTGGTAAATGAAGGAGGTCCTGAGTTGGAAATCACACATGAACATGAAACGAAATATGAAATGGAGCCAGCTGAGAACCTGTGCTTCCTATTCAGGAAGGAAAAAACTCCACCAGATAAATACTAATTCTCTTCTTTCTCCTACAGGACCTACCAATAACTATCCCTGAAGGAAGATATTGATCATCCCTCATACCCGTTTTGCAAATCATCCAAAATTTCTACAATAGAACCAAGTGTTGGTACTGTGCAATTTGCACCATCAATATCATGCCTGCACTAGCTGTGCTGTGGAACACTTCAGTTAATTTGCACTGAGAAAATAGCAATCAGGAGAGCCCACTTAAACAAAGTTCACTTAACTTTCTTGTAGCACCTTAATGCTACACACCTAATTGTTATAATACCTCCAATAACTCCAATAATCATAAATATAGTGTTTGCATCCTAGCCAATTCTACAGGGCCTGGACCCCAGCTTGGCTTGCCATGACCAAAATAATATAATCTGACTGCCTGGGTATCCCCAAAAGTGTTAAAAACAAATACAATTCTACTAGAAGTGCTAGCTGACCAAATTACTATCTTATTTTGCATCTCCACTTGGGGCTCCAAATTCTTAAGAAACAGCCATACACCCATGTTTTTGTAGGAAATTTAAAACAAAATTCAACAAACGTTTGTAAAGGCAGACTCTAAGGTAGGTATAATATTCTCATTAACACCACAAACGATCAAAGTTGCAGGCAGCTGAACCCTTCCTACGTAAATCACCCCAACATGTTTGATGATGGCACTAAATCCATGTTCTTTTTTAAAACTCCTAGTGGAAAACAATCCCACCACCCAAATATAGACCCAATGATCAGTTGCTGTCCTCATGTAAGTTTTCCTTTTTACATCATACTCTTGGCAGGCAAACAAACAAGACTGGAAACAAGGTGTAGTGAATATAACTTTCACTGCTAGCCTAAGTCAAAAATTAGGGATATATTTTCTTGGTGGAAACTCTGCTTATCTACCCCTTCCATAGTATTGGAAAGGATTTTGTAGTCTTGGATATGTTTTCTCTGCAGGAGTCATGGTAAATGATAGCACTGCCTCACCCTTCCTAGTAACAAACACAATTTAGCCCCAGAACAGAGAGAGAAATCCAATTAATCCCTTTGTCTACTTCTTAGGGGTCACAGCATCCCCTGGAACCGAAGCCACATCCTTATACTTAGCCACCAGTCTCCCCAAAGAAGTGTGAGTAAAGATGGCCCAAATAGCAGATACTCTCTTAACAGTGCAAAAATAAGTAAACTCCTTAGCTGTGGTGGTGCTGCAAAACTGCTGAACATTTGACCTGCGAACAACCACACAAGGAGGAAGAGTTTGTTTCTCAAAGAAGAATGCTGCCACTATGTAAATGAATCAAGCAAAGTCCTTGAAAACATTGAAGAACTAAAAAACAAAGCCAATGACCTCATAATAGTGAAATAGTTTCTCCTTCTGGAACTTGTCCAGTTTCATTAAATGGTTATTCTCAGTCATGGGACTTTTAATCATTATCTTAATTCTCTTAGCTATTGCACCTGTACTCATATCATGCATGCAATGCTTTATCCAAAAGCAATTGCAAACTCTAACAAACCAACTTTTCCTCCTCAGATGACCTTCTTACTAAAACTACTTGAGAGATTAATATTAGCGCCCATAGTGTCAGCAGGAAGTAGTTAAGATATGGCCTTTGCCCATTTCCTCTGTGATAAAAATATCATCAAAAACTTGGAGGGAATTGATGGATATTCTGTTTCTTGTGGTCAAGAACATCCTTCTAGAGCACTGAAGTATGAAAACCAGCTTCAACTGGTTGACCAGACCTGCATAGAAGTCCCTGGCTGTCTTAACTTAAACTTGGTAATGTTAATTAACATGGTAAAATCCACCCCTTTTTTTATCATGTAATGTATGTACAACCATGATGTCCTGAACATACTAATCATACAATTATGTAACCAGCTATATGTGTTCATCCATATGCACATAAGCTAACACAAAATCAAAGCAGATGCTAAATAGAAACTTAGGCATTTAAGCAAGAGTGAAACTACTGCACAGGGTGTTGGGACGGAGTTGCTTTAGGCCAACATTGGCTCCTTGTCTCTGTAGGCACAATAAATGTGAGTTTTACCTAATTCTTGTGTTGAACTTTTCTTCTTGCCATCTCTGGTTATCCATAAAGGCCCTGCTTTGAGTCCTAACATAACCTCTTCAAGCATTGGGATAATAGCCAGGCTCTTGGCTCCACCCTTGTCAAGAATCAGCGTGGCAGCCAGAGTGTAAGTTCCACCATTGTCAAGTATCTAGGTGGCAACCAAACTCTCCTCAATACCCCAGACATCAGAGAAAACTGGGGTGGTAACATTCTTCCTGAACGACATGGCAGAAAGCCCACTCTCTCCAGGTACCGAGGCAAACTCACACTTTCTACACATATGGATGGACCCACCTTCTTGGTCTAAGAATAGATCTCAGGTCCAGGTATCTGCTTCCATGTCTTTTCAATTATCTTTCCCTCTATCTGTCCCTTTTCTGCCTCTTTTAGTTCAGGCTGACAGTGGTTCCTTTCTTCCAGATCTTGCAAAAAAACTTGTTTTTGCATGTAGTACACAGGGATATGGATCATCAGACAATAGAACTTTCCACAAATACTTTCAGGATAACTGCATTTTCAATTCTGGCTTGCACTGAAATGTCTGACAAGATCTATATTCAGATAAACCCTCACACTGAGCACTATTTTCTAGGGACTTGCTTTCCAGAGGCTCAGAATTTTCCAAACCATAAATTTCTGGTTTCTTTGTGTATAGGAGTTCAGTTTTCAGCTTTTCCCTTTCCTCTTGCATTTTACTATAAGCTGCCTGGAGAAACCAGGGGCACTTTCCACATTTTGTTTGAAAATCTACACAGCTAAATATCCAAACTAATCACTTAAATAGTCCACCTTCCATTCAACATTAGGACTCAATTTTGACAAATTTTCTATTACTTTAAAACAAGGATGGCCTTTCACCCAGTTCCCAATGCCACATTCAGCATTTATGTCTAAGGTCTCATTGGAAGTAACTTTAGCATCCATATTTCTACCAACAGTCTCTTCAAATCAATCCAGGCCTTTTCTGTCAAGCATCTCACAATTCTTCTCACCTCTACTCATTACCCAATTACAAAGCCTTTTTTACATCTTTGGAATTTGCAATAACAGCACCCCACTCTTTTGGTACCAAATCTGTTTAAGTTTGCTAGGCTGCTGAAAGCAGATACCTTAAGATGGGTTCAATTTTTAACAGTGGGATTTCATTAGCTTACAAGCTTACAGTTTCAAGGCTGAGAAAAATGTCCAAATGAAGGCATCACAGGCAATACTTGTCCCCAAAAAACTGGCTGCCAGTGATCCTCGACTCCTCTGTCACATAACAAGGCATATGGTGGCATTTGCTAGTCTCTTCTTTCTCTGTCAGATTTTACTGTTTTCAGCTTCTTGCTTCTGTGGCTTTCTCTCTTTTTCTGTATTTTATTCTCTTATAAAGGACTCCAGTAAGAGGATAAAGACACATCCTGGGCCATGACTTAACTGCAGTAACTTTATCAAATGTCCTACTAAAAATAGGTCTACACTCACAGGAGTGGATTAGCTTTAAAATATGATTTTCTTGGGAACATACAGTTTCAAACCACCACAATTGCTTTGTCTCATCAGAATATTTTTTTCTTGCCTTTAGTTTTCCTTGCAATTTTTTGTTGAAAACCTGACAGTGTATGTGGTAATAGAAACTGGGGCAATTAGGATGTTGGTTTGACATTTTATGTTATCTGGCTAAGAGCTGAGTGGGTTTTAATATTTGTTGTAACTGTAGATTACAGAGGCTTCATTTTCCTTTAGTTTCCCTTTTATGTCTCCCCTGCTATCTTCGGGCTTCCATAGGAAGTCCTTCTTTAATAGAGTCCACAACTTTAAGCTTTTTCTATTGTAATCCAGTGTTATTAAAATGGAGCCCTATGGATGTGGCTGTGAGATGTTGAGGAAGGGAAAAATTCTATAAACTTAGGATGAAATATCAGATTTTATTGAAACTAAGTTCCTGGGATGTGACATACAGAAATATTTCTCAGTCTATTTCTTATGTTACATGAGACAGAAAGCCTAGATGCAAGTACAGTTGGCTAACTGCCCTTTCCCCATGTTAGATAAGGTTCTAGTTAAAGAGTTTCCATTGGAAGGCAGGCATATGTTCTGGAAAATGCTCTAGGTGTATTTCAAAGTGGTTACTTTTCCTCTGGTTATATTTCAATTGTTAATTTTTTCTCCAACCTGGTCGAAAACACCAGGGTTTTTTCCTCCAATCTCCTGCATAAGAACACTGTGGATTTTCCTGAGGCAAAACACATGAAAATGTAACCTTACCAAAATGGACCCCTGTAGTAGTCAGCCAAAGGGATCCTGATCCAAAATACCAGAAATTGGTTGGTTTTTATAAAGGGCATTTATTTGGGGTAGGCACTTACAGATACCAGGCCATAAAGCATAAGTCACTTCCCTCACCAAAGTCTAATTTCACGTGTTGGAGCAAGATGGCTGCTGAGTCTGTGAGGGTTCAGGCTTCCTGGGTTCCTCTGGGCTCAGCTCCTCTGTTTCCTCCACAAGGTCAGTTGTAGACTATGAGGCTCTCTAGGCTTTGCCTCTCTCCACAAGTTCAGCTGTAAACTATCAGGCCGATGGCTCTGTCTCTCTCCCTGGGGCTCCAGCTTAAGACTTCAGCATCAAACTCCAACATTAAAACTCCAACTCTGTCCTTTGCCATGCCTTTTATCTGTGAGTTTCCATCTACCAAGGGGTGGGGACTCAATGCCCTACTGGCACAAGGGGTTTACCTAATTACTTAATCAAGTAAACCTATGAATCCAATATAATCTAGTAAGCCCAGAGGAAAAGATCAGTTTACAAACAATCAAATATTTCTTTTTGGAATTCACCAGTAATATCAAACTACTACAACTCCCAAGAGATTTTAATTTTTAAGTTACTCCACACTCAGTTCCAGAAATTTTTGAAAATTACCATTGACATGTTCCTACCAGTTACTGGCTTCAGTGACTTCTGATTCAGGTAAATTGGTCTTGACTGTGATTATATATATTTTCCTGTATCTCCATATTTTGAGGTGATGGTTTGCCCTGTGATCTAGATTCTCTGAAGAAACTAAAAAAGTAATTAAGTTTCCATTTGTTCAGCTTTAGTTCTTGTTGTGAGGATAGCAGTAATGACTTATTTTATTGTAGGGATGTGCACTTATCTTGGAAATGACAGAAATAGAAGCCTATGTAACTTGCTACAAATGAACACATATAATCTTTCATTCAAGAGAAAATTGTTTTTTATAGTCTTTGCCTTCTGATTAAGAGTAAATTATCTTTTGTGTTTAATGAAATAACACCACCACTTAAAACATTAGTGCATTTTTCTATTAATTTATATTCAGGTTATTACCAACCATGGCAGAAGCTCTCAAATTTTAATATGTATCAGAATAATCTAAATAACATGCAACAATGTATGTTCCTCCCAAGACATGCAAACATTTAGGGTTATTACAAAATTCTTCAGGGTAAAATTGAAAAGATCAAATATTTGCAAGGGTTATTGAAGGAAAATTGAATGTATAATCTAAATATCTCTATCCAAACTTTCCTTTAGAAATGGGTATATGTGGAAACCTGTAAGCTTTGGTTCTCTAAAATATGAAAATTCTGATAAAAAATAATGGCCCTCTGGAGTTCCCAGGGTTTCCAGAAGGCTAAAATGTGTTAATAGGTAAACAATTTTATTGTTAATATGAACATTGCTTTTAAGTAAGTGAATTTAGTATACTCAATTCCCAAAGCTATTACATGTATAAGTAAGAGAAAGAAAGAAATGGAAGAAAATGGAAGGAAGGAAGGAAGGAGGGAGGGAGGGAGGGAGGGGGGAGGGAGGGAGGGAAGATGCTCAGGAGGAAGGGAGAGAGGGGGTATTTTACCTGTTTTCTAATGATTATCTTGATTTGAACTAAATTCCTCATCACACAGAAATTCCTGCAATGTCACAGAACGGCTACCAGTTTATTTTATTTTACAACCTAAAGATATATCTTTTCCAGTATTAAGATTTTGCTTTGGAAAGAAGAACCATTGAAATCAGTCAAGATTAGTTTTATTATTTTGTTGCTCGATATGCTGGACCAATAGCAAGATTTTCACTCAGAGATATAATTTTTACTTCTTTCAGTCCACCTGATTCTGTCATGACTACAGCAAAGAGCACTTGACTGATGTCTCTCCAAGGAAAATGGGTCCCAGAATGATAAATGGCATACCTAGGCAAGGCTAGGCCAGAGAAAATAGCAAAAATCCTTACTTACCTATTTCTTAAAAAATAAACCAGAAATCCCACGTGTTTCATAATGGCAATGTCATTTTCACTTCTAAAAAATTAAAAATTTCCCAAACATCTAATATGCAGTATTAGAAACTACCCTAATTGTTCCCAATGAGCATTTTAGAGCTGGCTTTTCAAACTGACTCAATGAAGGGCCATATATTGTATATCATTTTCATATTTCATTAGTCCTTGTTCTAATCTAATCTAAAATTCTTCCAATCTTCCATCATTTTCTTGGGTGATAATGACTTGTTGAAGAAAACGGGTCAATTGGCTCTATAATATCTGAGTGCTTCCTCAATTATAGTATTCTGCTGTCACTTATGTCTCCTGTAAACCTTAGACAGAAAGTTTTGAATATATTCAAGTAAAAAGTTGGAGGGAAAACACATCATAGTTGATAGTGTGTAATTTATATAGTCACATAAAAAAAAAACACCTGGGAAGACCATCTTTTGTTTTGTTGTATTGTATTTAATGTGTTTAGACAGTTTTCTTTAGACATGTTAAGTAGGAGGTGCTTGTGGGTATTTAAATGAATAAGTCCAATATGTGTAGTTTTATATGAGATCAGGATATAAGGAAATGTATCTGAATTTGAAATAGATTTGGGAGTCATCAACACATAGGTGGCATAGAGATATCATGATTTTATGTAGTTATGCAGGGAGGGCATAAAGAGCAAAGATATAAGAGAACCAAGGAGACAGTACCCTAATAGGGATGGATATATAAAGGACAAGCAAAAAAAGATAAGGCATCAAAGAGGAAAGTATGGAAACAGATAGGTATATATTTCCAATACATTTTTGCTCCTGAAATAAGATGTGACCACTATCTTAGTATTTTTTCTTGGGGTAGCATGGAGGGGGTTAAATAGCTGTATTACAGTAGAATTGACATATGAGATATTACACATATTTATATGTGCAATATCATAAGCTTTGACATATGTATATACCCGCAAAATCATCACAATCAATGTAGTGAATATCTGTATCATACCCATTGATTTCCTCATACCAATTTCTAACTTTTTCCTCCTATTTCTCCTGACCCTACAACTCCCCAAGTAAGTATTTATCTGATTTCTGTCACCATAGATTGGTTTGTATTTTCTGGAGTTTTATATAAATAGAATCATATGATATGTACTCTTTTATATTGAGTGTATTTATTTTGGGTTCATTCATGTTGTTGCATGTATCAACAGTTATTCCTTTATATTGCTGATTAATATTCCATAATATTAATGTACCATAACTTTCTTATCCTTTTATCTGTTGATAGATAAGTTTCTTAGGATCATATCATTTGTGTCAACCAATATTTGAATTCCCACTATGTCAAGACACAAGGCAAGGTGCCAAGTTGGAGTAGTGGTCAAGACAGACAAGTTCCTTGACCTTGTAGAGAGTAAGTTTTACTCAAGAGGGATAAAAGAATATATCCATAAAAATGTTCACAGAAGCTTTATTTTTAAAAACCCCAAACTTGGGAAACAACCTTATTATCTGTCAATAGAAGATGAATACTGGGTAATTTGGTAGTTGCATATTTAAATTTTTGAGAAACTGCCAAACTGTTTTCCAAAGTAATTATACCACATTACATTCCAAATGACACCAAATAAGAATACTAGTTCCTCTGGATCCTCACTAATGTTTGGTATGGTCATTAATTTTAATTTTAGCCCTTCTAAGTGTGTGGTGGTATCTTATGTATCTTATTGTAGTTTTGATTTGTATTTCTCTAATGACTAATGATGTTGAATATCTTTTTAGGGACTTATTTGACATGTATGTATATTCTTTGGTAGAGATGTTATTTTCCTTTACTGCTAATTCAAACATCTGTGTCAGTCCTGGGTCAGTTTCTATTGATTGTTTTTCTCCTCAATATGGATTACGTTTTCCTGCTTCTTTGTATGCCTGATAATTTTTTATTAAATGCCAGACATTGTGGATTTTAATTGCTATATATGTTAGATATTTTTGTCTTCTTATAAATACTCTTGAGCTTTGTTCTGAGGTACAGTTAAGTTACTTGGAAACAGTTAAATCTTTTATGGCCTTGTTCTTTTGATTTTTTTAGTTGGGTCCTGTATTAGCCAGCCAAAGGGGTGCTGATGCAAAATACCAGAAATTGGTTGGTTTTTATAAAGGGTATTTATTTGAGGCAGGAGCTTACAGATATCAGGCCATAAAGTGTAATTTACTTCCCTCACCAAAGTCTATTTGGAGCAAGATGGCTGCCAATGCCTGCGAGGGTTCAAGCTTCCTGGGTCCCTACATTCCTGAGGCTTGCTTTTCTCTGGGTTGAAGTTTCCTTTCTTCCTGGGGCTGGCTTCTCTTTCCTCTGGGAACATACTTCTTGGGGTTCCAGCTTAAGTCTTCGGTATCAAACACCAACATCAAACTCTAAAATCAGACCCCCTCAACTCTGTTCTTCACCATGTCTTTTATCTGTGAGTCCCCACCCACTAATCATAACTCAGTCATGCCCAGGTACAGATCAGATTACAAACATAATCCAATATTTTTTTAATTTTTTAAAATTTTATTCATTTTATAAAAATATTACATTAAAAAAATACGAGGTCCCATTCAACCCCACCACCCCCACCCCACCACTCCCCCACCAGCAACACTCACTCCCATCATCATGACACATCCATTGCATTTGGTAAGTACATCTCTGGGCATCGCTGTACCCCATGGTCAATGGTCCACATCATAGCCCACACTCTCCCATGTTCCATCCAGTGGGCCCTGGGAGGATTTACAATGTCTGGTAATTATCCCTGAAGCACCACTCAGGACAACTCCAAGTCCCGAAAATGCCTCCACATCTCATCTCTTCCTCCCATTCCCCATACCCATCAGCCACCATGGCCACTTTTCCCACACCAATGCCACCTTTTCTCTGTGGACCTTGGATTGGTTGTGTCCATTGCACCTCTATGTCAAGAGGAGGCTTAGATTCCACATGGATACTGGATGCTATCCTCCTGCTTTCAGTTGTAGGCACTCTAGGCTCCATGGTGTGGTGGTTGACATTCTTCAACTCCATGTTAGCTGAGTGGGGTAAGTCCAATAAATCAGAGTGTAGGAGTTGAAGTCTGTTGAGGCTCAGGGCCTGGCTATCATATCATTAGTCCAGAGATTCAAATCCCCTAGATATATCTTAAACCCCAGCACCAACTACAATTCTGGTAAAGTAGCATGAAAGCCTTGTGAAAGGAGATCCCATCTGTGTCCAGCTCCATCACGCAGAAACACCAGCTCCAAAGAAGGGCCAACTGACATGGCAGTGAACCCCATCTGCCATGACCCTAGAACCTGTGGGTCTCTTTAGCCCTCAAAAGAACCAATACCTGGGGTTGTATCTACTTTATCTGTCTTTGAGACTCTGCTCAGGTGTGCATAAGGGCAATCCTTCTGACATCCTCCAGACTCTTTTTTAGAGACTCATAGCCATATAAACTCATCTGTCCTTTCCATTTTCCCCTTAATTTAGGTCAAACAGCATTTTTAACTCCTGTTATTATATGTAGACAGGGATATTCTGCCGGTCTGCGTTGAACCTTTAATTCAAGGTCATTTTCTAGTTGCATCACCATTTGGTACTTGGTAGTGATCCCTTGGTGCCAGGGAGGCTCATTCCTGGGTGTCATGTCCCACGCTGGGGGGAAGGCATTGCATTTACATGCTGAGTTTGGCTTTGAGACTGGCCACATTTGAGTAACATGAAGGCTGTCAGGAGGAAACTCCTAGGCACAGTGCTGCTCTAGGCCTTGTTCTTATTTCAGGCATATAGGCTCACAAGCATAGTCACTAGTATCAGGGGCTCACTGTTGGACCCTCATTCCTTCCTGGTCCTTACCGTTGCACCTGGGGGACTGCCGCTGCTCCCCTAGGGACCACAACAGAGCACCCCCGGCCATAATCCAATATTTCTTTTTGGAATTCATCAATAATATCAAATTGCTATTCCTGAGCAATAGTCTAAGTTTATGTTCCCCACCACTGAAACAAGACATTCCTGAGGACTCTACCCAATTCCCCATCAGTTATGAGTTTTTCCAGTCTGGCTGATGAGAACAGGCACTAGTTCTGGCCCTGTTTGAGGTTGGGCATTGTTTGCACTAAGTCTTTTTAGTTAGGTCTTTGCCCAGCCTCAGGTAAGTTTCCTAACACATATGTGGTTATCAATACTCTCCTAAATTCTTGAAGGTATACCTCTGTGGATCTCAAAGATGTGTCTTTGTACAGCTCCATTCCCTCCCCTCCACTCCCCTCCCCTCCCCTTCCCTTCCCTTCCCAAACCCTGAATACTCCAGTGCTCCTTGTTCTCAGCTTTGTCTCCTCAACTCATATTCTGTGAGCTCTGCCTGGGTTTCTTTTCTTATGCAGCAGCCTGGAGATTTTCTCAAGACAGTAAGCTGGGGGAAATTATAGGGCTCACTTTGTTTTCTCTCTCTCCTTTACTGTATGAAGACTACTATTTTGAAAACTGTCATTTCATATATGTCTGTTCTTTTTATTATTTCAGTTATGACAGTAAATCTGCTTCCTGTTACCCCATCTTGGTTGGAAGAAGAAATCACCTTGTCTTATTTTTTAAATTGATACTGCTGTTCTACCACATGAAGAAAAAAAAGCTTAGTCTTTGGCCTTCACCTAATCTTTAGTATATACCTCTTTCTATTCCTTAGGGAGAAGATTGACTACTTACATATTCTCATAACTGTAAATATTTCAATTAAGTCCAATTTTCAGGTTGTCTGAACTCAACTAATTCATAACCATAAATTGATTAGTTATTCCTTAATTTCAATTTGCTAATAAAAATATAACCTTATAGATGTGTCCTATAAACTCCCCTGAACTCAAGAATATTAGAATTATTCCAGGGAAAAGAAGTTAATCTTCAATCATCCCTGATTTTTGGACACTACTGGAAGGATATTTGCTTAAATTGATTTTTTAATACTTTCACAAAATAATCATATTTGTCCAAAAATCCTAGTTTTAAATGCAGCAGGATTTTATAGATAATTAGCAAACTAGCTTCATAGAGAGATTTCTAGGTTATGTGGCAGGAATATTTGGTAGAACTCTTCCCTTGATTCTAGCAAAATGTATTTGAGGAGAAATGAAAGAAAGAAAGAAAATAGCAACAGAATTATAAACTATACATGGAAGAAACAATATGCCTAAATTCTAAAAGACTTTACCCTAACTACATTAATTACGTGGAAAAGTTTAGAAACAGTCATAAACTACTAATCATATACTGTATCTTCTAACATGGACAGCATTAAAGAAGTTATAAAAAATAACTCACTGACCCTATTATTCCCTATATATTTCTCAGAAACCCGCCATAATAATGCATGATTCCAGATATCTCCTCCAAGATGATCTAGCTAGCAATGCCATAAGGAAATTTAGTAAAAATCAACAGCCATTATTCTATTAAAATGCTGAGTAAACTGAAAATGGATATTTTCTTCTTACGATAAAGAAATTCTGTCATTCCTTAAGTCTGGAACAAGATAGCAATATCCTGAAATTTAACATTGTTTGAAAAGTTCTGGTTCATGCAATAAGATAACTAAATAAGATGTATAGCTGTTGGAAAGTGAGACACATCATTATTTTCCAATAACTCTTTCTTTTTCCTTAAAAGTCTAGAAATTTTGCTGAGATGATCTTGGAATTAATGAGGGACATAAACAATATGCTAACTTAGATCAATTTAAATCCCTGGTGTATCTGAGTTAACTTTGAAACTAAAATTGCTTGACTAAAAGAAAATATAGATTAATTTTTCCCAAGATGTGGAAATATATTTGAAACATAAATTGAATGGGAGAAATCATCAAGGATATAATTCATATATTTTATTACATTGATTTTTTGAAAATTTCCATCATAAAACAAAGAAAAAACAAAATGACAAATTATAAAGTGGGAGAAATAATTTCAAAATCAATTGTGTAAAATTTTTGGTAATTAGGGAGTTAGTAAAAATTCACAGGAATATAATATCCCTTCATATAGATGTGAAAGGCATGGCTTTCTGGTAAGAAGTTTTTTTTAAATCATATTAATATATATGTGAAAATAAATAGCTATCAAAGCAATGAAAATTGAAATAAGAATATAGTTTTTATTTAGTATTTTGGCGAACATTTTATAAAGTAGATATATTAATGTTCCTAAGGGTATGTTATTAATAGAGCACATTCATACTGTTATGAATATTTATCAGGCAGTTATTGTATTAAACAGTTTGTATTAAGCACATTTATATAACTTATATTATTTCATAAAATATTCACAACATCCCTATGAAGTAGATACTTATTAGTGTCACTTTAAGTAAAAATGAGGCACAGAGAAATTAAGCACACAGTTAGCTAGAGGTAAACTGGGGCTTTTAATTCATGTGGTCTTATTAAAAATTCTACTGCCCTATGTAGCAAATCAATTCAGGCATTTCTGAAGTAGTTTTAGCATAATTGTATCAAAGACCTTAAAATAAATATATTTTAACTCCTTAACTTAATTTCTAGACTTATATTCCAAACAGTCAAAATGATGATAAAAAGCTTATGTAGAGAGATGAAAAAGACAGCATTATTTATTTAAAACTGAAAACAAACTAAATGCCTAATATCAGAAGAATAGCTAAATAAATTATGATATATACATTTTATGAACTATTCCATCATTAATACATGTTAATAGGAATATTCATTGTAGAAAATGTTTATGATAAACACATGAAAAAATAAAAAATAATACAAGAACATGAGATTTAAGAACACAAAAATTCAGGATAATTGTTATGTTCTGAGGTTAAAATGGAATTTATAATCTTTGATTTAAATTGAACTGTGGGTACAGGTTATTTATTTCATTATTATTTACACCATTCACTTATGTTATAAATAGTCATTTGTATTAATAAAGTATTTTACAAAACAGCTTAAAGATAAGAAATTTAAAAGAAAACTATATATTCAATATGATAAAAATATGAATATTTAAAACTTCTCTGTTAAAACCAGGAAAGATATAGTCCAAAACATTCAAGGAATTGTTCATGGTAGTTGCATTATAAGGATTTTTGTTAGTCTATGACAGTTTACTTTCCCAATTATTTATATTGGAAGAATTAAATTTCCAGTTTCTGACACTGGCAACCAGTCTATCATTTAAAAAAAACAAAAAGTTTTGGGAAAGCCACAAAGAGTGGAAAGTACAGAAAAGAATTACCAAGCTAGAACCTAATTAAAAAAAGAGGGAGGCTGAGGCTAGAAGCTGTTTTTGCTTTGAAGGAATTTACCTAACTTATTAGAAACTGAGTTTTGGAGTGAGAAGGACAGACATCAAATCCCAAGATAGATCAAAGTTTGAGAGTCTAATAGGAGATTCCCAAGTAAAAAAGAGTTATGCCTTTAGAACAAATATGAATCAGAAAAAAAGTCCAACCCGTCTAACCAACTATACAGAACTGGAGTGCGTTGCTTTGACAGCCATGAATTTTCTTAGTCCTAGAAAGAGGAAATAACTTTTTCAAGTTAACACAAAAGTCAGGGGCAAAACAGCCTCAAACCTAAATCTTGATAGTTTAATCCTAATGCAGTTTGCAATAACCCAAATTGTGTAAAGTTGTAGAATACTGGATGACATAGATTTATTTATATTTTGGATTGCATATCTCCTGCATTTCTTTCTGTTCCAGATTGAGATAAGTGTGGCTCAATGCTTGAATAATATCTTCAGAGAACACATAATTGGGTGCCTGTGAAAGAATGGCAATGATGACAGGGGTATTATTAATCATAGTAGCACCTGAAAGCTTTTTTTCTACCCACTGCCTTGTATAATAGGTATTTTCTTCTATCCCTGACAAAGAAGGCTTTAAAAACATTTTAAAAACTGTAGAATATCTTTCCAAAATAGGAAAGTACTTTATAATAAATTCCCATTAGCACTCTCCCAGGTTTTTCCAGTTATTAGTGTCTTTTCCAAAATTTTACATCTAAAGTAACTTATATTTCCCCAATAATGAGAGACATGGCTTTTGAATAAAGTTAAAATGGTTGAGGCAATACATTTGTGAAGATTCATTTATAATTAACTTAGAAAGATGGAAACTGATATCAGATCCCTGACAGAGGAATAGAGATGAGCAGGAGAGTGCAAGAATGGCTAGATGGCTTAGGAACCATGCTTCAGAGCCTTCTCCACTTAGGCCAATGAATCTCAATGGATGGCGTAGGGAAATTTTGTTCCCCAGAGAAAATATGACAAAGTGTGAAAAAATTTTTGGTTATGAAAAGTGAGGGGGTGGTGGTGTTGATATTGGCATCTAGTAGGTAGAGATAAAAAATATTGCTCAATATCCTATAATGAACAAGATAGCCCCCTACAGCAAAGAATTATCTGGCTAAAAATGTTATTTGTGCTTAGATTGAGAAAGCCTGCTTTCGGCTAAGGTTATCCCTGATTATTTCTTTCAGACTAAAGTTAAATAGAAGCCACTCAAGGGAAATTTTTGTTATGGTCTTTTATTCGTTCCTAAATTATGTTTCCATGTGTAGGAACTTCCCTAAAATAATCTCTTGGTCAGCTTTTGATCTCTTTCCTTATGCCTATTCTCCATTCCTCAGAGAAGGAGGAGTGATTTTCTGTTTAGCAAGTTCAGAAGAATGAATTGAGCATGCTTTTCTCAGTTCAGATTGCTCATGAAAGCATGAATTCTTGGCATTCCCTGCTTCCCCATGGTTACCAAGACAGACCACACCAAGGAAGCCTTGATTATCCAGCAACCTGATGAGGAAGATTATTTAATTTAAATATAACCAGTTGATATGCTATAGTCTGGCTAAACCACAAACCTGTTACTAAGAAGATTTAATAACCTACAACATTTTTACTTCTGCCTCCTGTTTCACAACTGGTTCAGAATCAGATAAAGAAGAGGAGTTAGAAGAGAGGAATAGTCCTCTCTATTCTGCACAATCCCAATTTCTCCAAATCCTTTGACTCCCTAGTTTTCTCTAAATTCCCACTTCTTCTTTAAAGGTTTTGCTCGTAATTGCCCTTTTTTTTCCCTGACTATTTCAGTTGCCCAGTTAGTTTCTGCTTCTATTCTTATTTACCTCATACTACCCTATTGATTGAAAGGAGAAGTTTTGGGTCACACAGGTTGCTTGAAGAAAAGTTAGAGAATAAAACAGGGTACTGTATAATACAATGAACTTGGGGTGGCTGAGGATTGTAGTTAATAATACTATTCTCAAAAAAGATGGCAAAAAAATTATGGAATACATAAGCATTGACCTAATGAAAGTAAACAGGACTATATGGCAAGCCCTCCATCTTAAGCCTGCACTTAGGAATCTTATTCCTGTTATACTGAAACTAAGCCTAACAATAATTAATGCCTAAGAATTACCTCCTGAAAATCTCCTTGTTACTCAAATGTGGCCTCCCCCTAGGCCAAACTCTGTAAATAAATTCATTACTTTCCCCAATATGAGACATGACTCCTGGGAATAAGCCTTCCTGGCACCAAGGAATTATTACCAAGGATTAATCAGCAATGCATTTGGAAGAAGACCTTGACCAAAAGGGTGAAATATTCAATAAAACAGAGGTTTTATAGCTAAGAGATTTCAAAGTGAGTCAGAAGGTCATTCCAGAGGTTACCCTTATACAGGTCTCAGGCAGATTTCACAAACTGTCGTAGTAAACAGAGCCTCAAACAAAAGTGCTCCCAAGAGCTCTAGGAATTTCCAGACACCATAGGCAAGCCACACAGCCTCATGAAATCAATACCCCCTTAGCAGGTCCTATTGGGGAGTATATTAAAATCTATTTCCCAATACAACACAGTTATATTTATTTATAATTCCCCTAATCATGATTCTTTTACTTCGTTTAATGAACACAAAATTTTAAATATACATATTAAACATTTTTCTCAAAGACTTAAATCAGATTCTTCATATGCTGGTTGAGCCCTGAAACCCAGCAGTTGAGTTGGCCAGTTGAGGCCAACTCCTACACTCTGGATCTTCAAGCTTATCCTGGGCAATGACTGAAATGATGATGACGGGCAAGTCCCATCCCCTCAATAAAGGAGTAACTACACGTGTAAACAAAACAATTCCTTTCCTCTACCCCATAATATCTAAGTCCCCTCTCAACCTGAAGCAGAGTTGACATCATTCCAAATCCATCAAGATTGAGGAATGAGCACAAATAAATGAATGTAAGCATGGACTGAAGCAGATTTATTGTTATTGTAGTTATTAAATTGTGTTAATGGAGTAACTTGTAAGATTTCTTTTTTTTAAAAGATGAATGTGTCTGGGATCCTTGGAGCTTTGAGCACATCATATCAATGCAGTGACTAACAATTTTCTCTATTTGCATATTGTTTTCTTCTCAAAATATCTTATATATCACAAAATTGTATAAATTAATACTTACATAGAAACTAAGAAACAAAACACTGCCAAGCAAAAATCTTAACTTAAAGGAGAGGTGGGTATGACAGATATTGTAAATTCTTTGGTGATAATAATTGCTAACAATTATAAAGTTACTATTATATGCATGACTTTTATTTTTTTGGTCTCAGATAGTCACAATACCCAGAAAAGTTAGTCATCATTATCCCTATTATCTCCATTCACAGATGAGAGGTGGTGCAATAGATTTAAAGTTGTGTAGCTACTAAATAGTACTCCTAGAATTCCTATCTATTTTTACTCCATATCCCTCACACGTGTCCATAGCCCTGCTAACTCTGTAAGATTACACATGCAGTTAATTAAAGCTAGCCCTGCACTGTATCAAAGTTTGAATTTAGCTTTGTAACTTTGAAGATGAAAGTTTCAACAATATTGCAGCAACTGTCTTGATATACCAGAGGGAAAAAAAAATGTCAAGGAACCAATCAGTATCAAGCAACAAATTTGCGGTAGTACAAATACTAAAACCAAAGTATTCTGAGTCAAGCCAGTGATTTTTGCCATTTTGGTAGGAAAAAAATATGTTGAACCTATATACAAATATAACTTGCATGTAGTGAGTACAAAACATTACAAGTGAAACCCCACTGAAGATGGAACATATAATGGAGAATGAAGAAAAGAAGAAACCAAAAGACATTTATATCATTTGAAAATGGGAGAAAACCTTTCTGGTAACACTCAACCAAAACCATAATGTTTCATCCTTCAAGCCTTGGAGAAAACAGTTTAATTTCCTCAGAAGCTTGTATCACAACTTTTAAGGCATTCATAAGATAAGTGGTATTCTTAGGCTAGCCAAACAAATTATATTTGAGAAGAAAATATCTCCTGAATTTTCGGAGTTTACACAGATCTGTGCAATAGCTAATAAGATAAAGAAATATTTGGTAATAAAACTACAGCTGATGAAGTCTTGTAGTTGAGGTAGAAAGACTTTTTTATTAAGTAGTTTTAAGTTTCAACCAAAGCCTTATGAACACAGTAGAACTAGGCATCAAAGAAGGAGGTAACAAGTATAACATGAGATCTTGTGATAGGTGGAGCAAAAATGAAATATAAAGCAAAAAAAAAAGGATAATTTGAACATAATGAGAAGCCAGTGTTAATCTCTGAACATAGAACTTTAATCATACCCTGAAGTTGGACAGACTGTCAATAATAAAACCATACTGTAGTGATGTATTATTTATAATTTGATCTGTGATAGTTACATACATAAGCAGTCATTTCTTAAAAATCATCTAAAGTCCATTCTTGTTCTCCTGATAGATAACAACTCTTTAGAATTTTCAGGAGAGAAACTGGGACAAGTAAACTCAAATTTTTCATCAAAACCACAGTACCTTCATGAGGCAGGGCTTAGGAGTTGCAACTCACTTGCAGGTTGGGTTCTCTGAATGCAGGTGCTGAATCAGAATTTGGGATACAAAAGGCTTTTCAAGAACCAACACCTGTGAAGGAAAGCAGAGGAAGCAGGGTTAAGCAGAGGAGGAAGTCGAACTGGAGGCGAGATAAAGCCTGGAGAGAATGTTACCTTAGAATTGACTTTCATCAGGCCAAAATGACTAGATCTCTCTACCCCTTTCTTGCTCAGTCACATGAGTGGGTGGTTTCAGAAGGGCAATACCTCCAGTAAGTCAGGGCATTGAAGTTAAGGCAAGCACTGAAAGAGCTGGCCACAAATCCCCACCCACCTACCCCCTCGACTGTGCAACAAGTCCTTCCTTAAGGGGCTCCCTCTCGGAACTGCCATGCAGAGCCATATTAGAGCCTGAAGCTGAAGGAAAAATCAGTAATATTGATTTTATCTTTACTTAAAATGTTGATGTGTGGTTCTCCATGGATTTTTGAATTTTTTATTCCTTAACATGTTGTATTATAATATTATTTATTTTATAAGAATGCTCTTTTTTACCAAGTGCTAAGAACAGGGTGATCCATGGGAAAATTGCAACTAATATAACTTACAGACAATAGTTAACACTAATGTGGGGATATTTCCTTTTGGAGTGATGAAAAATTAACTACACTGATGAAAATGGGAGCCACTGAATGTACACTTTGAATGGATTGTTCAAAGCATGGGACTGTATAACACAGGGAATCCAGTGGTGGAATATGGACTGGTTAACAGGTCAAATATGAGAATTCTCTCTCTCATAAATGAAAACAAATATATAATACTAATATAGGGTGTTAATAATCAGGTTGGCTGGGGGAAAATACACCAAATGTAAGATATGGGCTATAGTTAGTGGTAATATTTTGATGATGCTCTTTCAAAGTTTGATACAAATGTTTCACAATAATGCAAGGTGGTGGTGGTAGGGTGATGTATGGGAGTCTTGTATGATGATAGGCATGTTGGTTTTGTAAATTCACAACTTTTACTATATACTTATTATTTATTTATGTTCATGTATGAATCACAAACTTCAATAAAATTTTATTTTAAAATATTATCTTGATTAAATTTTTGGCATCCTTAAATTTTTTTAATCTAATCCAAGCCCTCTTCCTTTGTCTTACACCTTCCTTAGAGAAAGGGATGAGTGAGACCTATTTATCTTTCCAAGTGCCTTCTTTTCCAGGAAGCACACTGTCTTCCAGAAGCATTTAATCCATTATGCATATAACAGAAAATTTGTTATAACAGAAAACAATGTTGAAGAGAAAGTAGAAAAACTGGCTTTTAGCCCCATTTCTCCCAAATATGTAGAATAAATCATTCCATTTCCTGTGCAGATTTCCTATGATACCTATCCTTCCAGTAGTTAGTGATACACTTGAGGTAATTTAAAATAGGTAAATGCCATATGGCTTAAAAAACATTAGGGAATTTTATTGGCTAAAATGCATCCACCAGACAAATGATTGTTAGGTAAATTGATATAAGCCTGACTGAGAAATAAAAACTTTCACAATGGTTTTAGAAGTATTATTCTATTCTCAAGATGCCTTCAAATTCCATCTAATCAATTACCAAACAACTCACATAATTAAAAAAGCAAGAGCAGAATTTTCCAGTGTCATTTTCTCCAGGGCCTTTTCTCCTTTTATACACCATGATTTTCAAAGCCACGTTAAATTTAACATATTCCAAAGTATATGATGTGTTGGTTCCTATAAGGATGAATATATAATATTTGAGATAAAATCATTTCGAAACACCTTCCAATTCAGGTTCTTTTATCATGAAGGTAATCTCTTTGTTTTGTACCCCATTCGCTGTTAAGGCTTAGCTGTGAGGCTACAATTACAGGATATGACTTGGAAAAAGGAAATATCGACCCTGTCTCTTTACTGAACTAGGAAAAGCCTTGAAGAACACAGTAAGAGAAAAAAATAATAATAATTCATCCTTTCTGCCTGAAAGATTGTAAGAGAAGAAAGGATTCCATTGAGCCAGGAAAGCAGAGGACAAGTCATGCCTGTCCATCTTCCATCTCCAGGCCAAAATGCCAAATGAGAGAGCCTTGTTGGAAATACTGAGTGGAATACTAAAGGCAGAGGGATTCTGAGAAGGACCTCTGTGCCTGTCAGTCTGATGGCAGTCTGGGGCAGTTCCAGCCAAGTATGCCCTGCTGCATGACACAGGTAGGCAGAGGGAGAGCTTATGCTTGGCTTATCCAATAGAGTGACAAATTATGCTGTTTTCTAGAACTATCTCAGTTTTAGCACTGAAATTCCCACTCCCTAAGAAAACCCTTGACTCTTGGCAAACCAGGACAGTTGGTCATCTTATTTCCCTAGCCACTCTCATTTTCTCTATGCAGAAAGGAGCCAAAATTCTTATGTTCCCAGGGACACAAGAGATGGGGAGGTGGAAGGATCTGGTACACAGATTATGGCTGTTTTAATGGCATTTCTCCTTCCTTGAGACAGACCATGATAGAGGGAGTGAGGAAACTGCAGGAAAAAATTTTGGCATGGACAGAGGAAGCCATAGAAAGATTGGGTGTGTGATATAAAAACAGAAGTTACGTAGTACCAAAAAGAGTCCAGATGAGATATTCAGATGGGTAGCAGTACCAGACTCTGTTTAAGATGAAAGAGGAAATCAAAGGGTGTATCACAGAAAGCCTTTAGCAACCAATGCCATCTGACCAAGCTGTAAGCTCACTGATGGAAAATACCCCAAGTCAAGAGAATCCAGGCAATTATAAGTGGATGTGAGGGCTTCCATTCTATTTTGCTTTACAGATATGGTAAGCCCTCTCATGCATCTAAATATCATTTGGGTGGGAAGGAGGTAGTGTTTGTATGTGAGTGTGAAGAGGGAGATAATTGAAAAACTGAATATTTGCCCAAAAGGGATTGCCTGACTTGCTACCCTAATAAAATAATTTATTCAGGCAAGGATCATCAACGAAATTAAACTATTAAGTGAAATGTTGAAAGAGACCTGGGCATTTGGATATAAAGTATCAACCCACACAGGATCTGGTTGCAAGCGGAAAGTGTAACTTTACAAATTCTTTAAGATGGTAATGAATATCAGTATCACTAACACTGGGATGATCACAAGTCCTGTGCCTTCTGAGACAATGCAGTATGAAGCACACAGCATTATCTACAAAATATTCTCACTAAAAATGGTTCAACCTAAATGTGAGGTTATTCTTTGGGACAAGTGGACTGGTATCTTCAATTAGTCAACGGTATTAAAAAACAAAAACAAAAAATGTGGGAGTAGGGTGGAAGCTCTCCAGATTTATAAAGACCTCAGAGGAACATCAAAATGCAATTGATCATCTTTGATATGATCCCGAATTGAACAAACTGATATTAACATAAATTGGAGACAATTAGGAAATTAAAAAATAGACTGTTTATTAAATGGTATTAAAACATCATTACTTTCTAGGGTGTTACAGAAAAGATATCTAGGGGGAAAGTCCTTATTTTGGATAAGATTACAAAATATTTAAAGGTGAAACTTAATGATGTTTGCAATTAGCTATCAAAGTATATAGCAAGAAAGAAGATAAAACAAACATGGCAAAAATGCTAATAATTATTAAATGTATAATATCAGTAAATGTAAATTTACTATATGTACTATATACATATAGTAAATAGGGTTATAGCATTTGTTTCCATTATTCTAATAATGTTGAAAATTTCCATCACAAAAGACCAAAAACATACAGAGACTGTTCAAATTACAGAAATGGTTTAAAGTTAGTGTGTGTGTTTTTGTTTATTTGTTTTGTCACCACCTAATGAGTGAGGGTTCATGAGAAAAATCATAACAATTATACAAAAAACTAAAAATGTGATACTTTTGGGGCATAGTATGAGTTCTACAACTTTGATACTTAAAACTGATACATAAGCTCATATATAGAAACTGTTAAAGCCGTGCACTTTCTGAGACTTCTGCTTCTCTTAAGAAGGAACTTCCTCCTAGGTTCCTCTCTATTTCATTTTGCATCATTCACTCCCATTTGCATTCTCTATAGATATCTCAACAGTTAGGATGTCCCTTGGGCATTTCAAACCCCATGAGTTTAAAATTAAATTCAAGATAATTATGTCTATAATCAAATCCTGTTCATTGTAAGATGTGTATTAAATGACTAGCACAGTTTGAAACATAGTAGGTGCTTAACAAATAGTAGCTGTGTTATTATCATATTATTAATATTTGTGACTAATTAACATCTTAATTTACAATATCCCCCCCACACATTCAATTAATTGATTCTCCACTATGTCTGTCACACATATATCCCAGGCTTTTCGACGTTCTTTTTCATTTCAATTGCTATCACATCCATCTTAATTCTAGCTTATCATTCTTAAATTTTTCTAACTATATTTGACTTTAAATTCATACTCTGTATTGCTTCATGCCATGGCAGAACATAACATAATTGTTAAATTGCTTAGGCTGTGGAGTTATACACTGCTTGGGTTCAAATAGTGAGCTGTTATTTTTAACTAGGCATTAAAGTAGTCATTTAACAATAACGTCATCTGTCTGTGGTTATACTAGCAGTGCCTACCTCATACACATGTGGTATGCTTTAAATTCGGTTATACTAACACTTGAACAGAGGTTGACACATTAAAAGGGTTTTGAACAATTTCCAGAAATAGATTTTTTTAGTTAGAATGGACCATAAATTATTTCTCATAATTTTCTCATAATTTCTCATAAACTTCTCATAATTTCGGCTATTTATGCAGTTCGGACATTTTTTTAAAATTCTGCTGTAAAGAAAATCATTGTAAAATTAGAATTATATGGCCAACTGATACTTTTAAGCCTTATGACTAGATTATTCCAATTTACAAATTCACTAACAGTTTACAAGAAAATTCATTTCAAAAGAGAAACAAAGTTATTACCTATTTAATTTTTGCCAAATAGGTGGACAAAATATGTTATGGCTTACATTTTAATTTCCTAAATTCACAGAGATTTTTACATACTGAAAAGTTAAGTTAGCACTTAAACAATTCAAATTCCTTGTCTTATATATAAGAAACCAAGGCTCAGAAAGGCAAAACGACTTGCCATATAATTTTAATTTCCAAGCCAAGAAGAAGAACTAATGTATTCTTCCTACAGTCACATCTGGGGCTCTTTACATGGGCTGCTGTTGTCAATTATATTGATGTTTAATCATTTTTGTATCCCCTATTTTATGCCAAGCATTTTCAGATAAGGAAGAGACTACCCTCTCAGTGCTTCCCACAGTGCCTTGCAAAGAACACCTTTCAGATAAATATCTACTGAATGATGAACAAATATCTGAGTCACATGCCAAATAAACAGTACCAAAGTAAAGACTTAAAAGTACTGAACAACCAGATTTTTTAACGTTTTAATCACATTTGTCTTGGTGTGGATTGTAATTTTTTGTTGGTGTCTTGGCATCTGGTTTATTGGAGTATTTATTCTGGATGTCGTTTTTTCTTTAGTTTAGGGCTTCCTGCCCTTTCTCCCTTGCTGGTTGTGCAGTAGGAGCTATGGATATAGTTAGTTCTATAATCTATGGAGGCTTAAGCTGCCCTCATTGCTCCAGGGACTGATGAAGCTTCTCCCAGCTTTCTCCTTTGCCAGGGATAGGACAGAGTCACAGCTGTGTGGAATAATCTAA